>NW_015163149.1:283307-292314 GCF_001447785.1 Gekko japonicus
TTCTTCTTCTTCTTCTTCTTCTTCTTCTTCTTCTTCTTCTTCTTCTTCTTCTTCTTCTTCTTCTTCTTCTTCACGGGAGGCTTTAGCATTATCCTGTGTTCAAGATTGTCCAAACAGAGCCAGGCAGTTCTAAGCTCCGGGAAGGGGATGGTGCTTCCTAACACCTCCTTTGCATGCCGAAGGTTCCAGGTTCAAACCTGGCCAGTACCCGCTACAGGAGCTGTTGGGAAAGACCTCTTCTACCCAGGCCTGTAGCTACAGTTGTGCTATTTGGGGCCTTACTTCAAGGCACAGCCCCACAGGAATTTGTCCTCAAAATGCTTTTAAAAAAAAACACCTTTCTTTTTACAATTTTTTAAAAGGTGCACACTTCTTTAAGCCCCCTTGAAAATTTAAATGCCCACCATGGGCAATGCTCCTATCTATGGACAATGCTCCCTCTAAGCTGTGGAGTCCTGTGAGCAGAAATTCTACTTTATGAGCTACCAGCATGAGAGTTGTGAGCAGGTGATTTGGCTGCTGCATGAATTAGTTTGCTCTGGAGCCCCATAATTCCTGAGCTAAGACAGAAATGCGTGAGCCAGAGGCTAAAAAACTGTGAGCTAGCTCACACTCACTCAGCTTAGAGGGAACACTGGCTATGGGCCTTCTTCCACCTTGGGGCCCCAGAGAGCCACTGAGATTTGACAGTACTGAGACAGGTGGATCATTGACCCAACTTGGATGTAGGGTGGCTTATTATGTTGCCGCTTTCACCCCTCGATGCATCCCCAAATCTGCACCGTACTTTGCTAACTTTGATGTTTCCTACAGCTAAGGGACAAATACGGACCGGTGTTCACCGTGTACCTGGGGCCCCGGCGGGTGGTGGTGTTGTGCGGGCACGAGGCGGTGAAGGAAGCTCTGGTGGATCAGGCCGACGACTTCAGTGGGAGGGGAGAGCTGGCCAGCATCGACCGGAACTTCAACGGCTTCGGTGAGTGGGCTTGGTTGGCTAGGTTGCTTGGGAGGGAGAGGTGCCGGTGGAACCTGGTAGAACTTACCAACTGTCCACCTGATTCTGCCTTCAGCCTCCATGAGAAAGGCAGGCTAGAAACAGAGCAAAGAAGTAAGTACTGGAGAATGAGACTGACTCCTTTAAGGACAAGAAAGAAAGAAAGAAAGAAAGAAAGAAAGAAAGAAAGAAAGAAAGAAAGAAAGAAAGAAAGAAAGAAAGAAAGAAAGAAAGAAAGAAAGAAAGAAAGAAAGAGCCCTTTGTAACATGTAGAGCCTCTATACTTTGGAAGCTCCCCTCCTGAATCATAAGGAAAGAAATGAGAAGCCATGTTGGATCAGGTCAGTGGCCCATCTAGTCCCACGCTCTGTGCCACAGAGTGGCAAAAACCCATGGACCACCAGGAGATCCATCAGCAGGGCCAGAACTCCAAAAGCCCTCCTACTTTTACCCTCCCCCAAGCACCAAGGGTACAGAGCGTCACTGCCCCAGACATAAGAACACAAGAGAAGGCAATGCTGGATCAGGCCAATGGCCCATCCAGTCCAACACTCTGTCACACAGTGGCCAAAAATACCAGGTGCCACCAGGAGGTCCACCAGTGGGGCCAGAACTCCCCAGACATAAGAACATAAGAGAAGCCAGTGCTGGATCAGGCTAGTAGCCCATCCAGTCCAACACTCTGTGTCACACAGTGGCCAGAAATACCAGGTGCCCTCAAGAGGTCCAGCGTTCCCCCCCCCTCCCCAAGTCCTACGAGGAAAGGTTGAAGGAGCTGGGCCTGTTTAGCCTGGAGAGGAGACGACTGGGAGGGGACAGGATCACCATCTTCAAGTACTTGAAGGGCTGTCAGATAGAGGATGGTGCGGAGTTGTTTTCTGTCGCCCCAGAAGGTCGGACCGGCACCAACGGGTTGAAATTAAATCAGAAGAGTTTTTGGCTAAACATTGGGAAGAACTTCCTAGAGCGGTTCCTCAGTGGAACAGGCTTCCTCGGGAGGTGGCGGGCTCTCCTTCTTGGGCAGAGGCTAGATGGCCATCGGACAGTCATGCGGATTCTGTGAACTTGGGCAGATCACGAGAGGGAGGGCAGGAAGGGTTGCCTCAGTGCTTAGTCCTCGTGGCCCTTTCTGACACGCCCAGGGAAATGCCGGTCGCCACTTTGGGGTCAGGAAGCAATTGCTCTCCAGGCCAGTTTGCCTGGAGATCCTGGAGGCTTTTTGTCATCTCCTGGGTGTGGAACAGGGGTCACTGTGGGTGTGGAGGGGGAGGGTATTTGTGAGTTCCCTGCATTGTGCAGGGGGTCGGACTAGGTGACCCTGGAGGTCCCTTCTGAGATTGGCCTGTGTGATGCCTGAATTTGCACCTGGGGCAACCACCCCGTGTGCTGTGGGAGAAGTTCTGAGAAGATGACCTGAATCATTTCACTCCCAGGAGTAGCCTTAGCCAACGGGGACCGGTGGAGGCAGCTGCGTCGCTTTTCCCTCACCGTACTGAGGAATTTCGGGATGGGGAAACGGTCCATTGAGGAGCGGATCCAGGAAGAGGCCCAGTACTTGATGGAGGAATTCCGAAAAACCAAAGGTTGGTGTCGGCCACGGCGTCCCCTCCTGCCCCCAGGGCGGGACACAGGGAGAGGCGGAAGCCACAAAACGCCCCTCTCTTTATGCTCCCAAGGTTTGCCCTTTGACCCCACCTTCTTCCTAAGCCGCACCGTCTCCAACGTCATCAGCTCCGTCGTCTTCGGCAGCCGCTTCGACTACGAGGACAAGACTTTCCTCTCCCTCCTGCGCATGATCAACGAGTCCTTCATCGAGATGAGCAGCCCTTGGGCTCAGGTAACCAGCGGGGCCTGAAGGGCCCTTCCACCCACCCACTCTGAAACGGGCAGGCTGGTGGGGTTGCCAGCCTCCAGGCGGGGACTGGAGATCTCCCGGAATGACAGCCGGTCCCCAGAGGGCAGTTCCCCTGGAGAAAATGGCTGTTCCCCTGGGGGAAAGGGTGGGCGCTGTGGCATCACACCGCTGCTGAGCTCTGTCTCGCCAAAGTTCACCCTCCTCCAGCTCTGCCCCTAATCTCCAGGGATTTCCCAACCCAGCACTGGCAAGCCTGGCCCAGAGCCGGACTTTTAAAACTCTGTAACATCAGGAAACCTTTCCCGCATTTATTCCCTACCTTTCTTACATCACGGACCTCAAGGCACTGCAAATTGGAGGGGGAGGGTTGTCCACGAGGTTTGCATGGTCGCTCTCCCAGAATTACATCTAGCCTCCAGACAACAGGAATCAGTTCCCCTGGAGAAAACAGCTGCTTTGGACTCCATGGCCTCATACTCTGATAAGGTACCCCCAAATCTCCAGGGATTTCCAAACCCAAACCTGGCAACCCTCGGCCTCCAGTTCCTGACAGGCTGCATCAGGGTCCTTCACAGACACTGTCTAGAGCAGGGGTGTCAAATTCATCTCTAATGAGGGCCGGATCTGACATAAATGAGACCTTTTGGGGATGGGCCACATGTGTCATAAAATGAGATGCCAGGTAGCGGAGATATAAACTTTATCAAGGACACAAACACAAAGGGTTTTTTTTTTAACTTAAAATAAAAACATGCTTAAAACATGAGCACTCTTGCAATATTTTGTTTATTTAACAGTGTCTGATAAATGACACCTCTTGCTCCGAATTATCGCATCAAAATGTCTGTGCTGCTGCAGTCTTGAGTGTGCTGTTCAGGTGTGTATCTGTAAGCTGCAAACCTACGATGACGCAGCAGCAGCAGAACTGGAAGAAGAAGGCAGGAGGCAGCCAGTTCCACTGCGGGCCTGATAGAAGCCCTCCCGGGGGCCTGATCCGACCCCTGGGTCGCATGTTTGATACCCCTGGTCTAGATAATCCTTGTCCACTGAGGAAGCCACTGGTGTAAGGGCCCCCTTCTCAAGCAGCAACGATAAAGCAATGTCCAACAAGATCCAAGAAAAAAAATTGAAATTTGACCCATCACAAGGACATTTTGAAGCCATGTGAAACAGGCATTAGAGCATATTCTTTCTTTAAAACTAAATGTTATTCAAATTTTCAATATTCCATTTACAATAACAAATATTACCAACATTAAACAGGATAAGTATGCTTCAACTTAACCGCTTAAAAGAGAACATCCTAAATACGGGTAGGTATACAGCGGCTGAACCAAAAACTTTCTATTCTTCATACATTTAGTATTAACATATTATCAACATTTACCACAGAGGAAGAGTGTCTATTACCTCTGGTATTATCTCTTGAGAAACTAGGCCGGATAAGATAGGTAGCCATATACTAGTAAATTCACTATACCCTCCATTCGCTTTTGTTGGTTTCATTATGTCTGATATTTTTTCCATTATATTAAAAAATCCATAGCTTCCTATTCCATAAGTTTAAGGTTGGTTTACTTTCTGATCTCCACTTCGATGGTATGGTTGTTTTTTGCTGCAAATAACAGTAAAGCAATGTTAAGTCCTTCAACCCAGTGGCTTATGATCCTGTCACCAGAATAGCCTTGTTTTAATATATCAAAGGTGGTTCAAGGCTCGCTTTTGTTGGTTTCTCCAAGCTGTGGATTCTTGTGAGCAAAAAAATCTACTTTGTGAGCTACCGGCATTAAAGTTGAGAGCGAACGATTTGGCTACTGCATAAATTAGTTTGCTCTGGAGCCCTCCTTCCTGAGCTAAGGAAGAAAGGTGTGAGCCGGAGGATAAAAAACTGTGAGCTAGCTCACACTCACTCAGCTTAGAGGGAACACTGCTATCAACCTAGAGAGATATTGAATTGTTGGTCCTGTTTAATCGGTTCAGGGCTCTTAACCTAGAAATATTGAATTGTATCATGTTAGATAGATTCGAGACTTCTTAGTCCACGTATTCTCTGCTTCAAGGGCGGAACGTGCCTGTGTTTTTAAAGAAGAGTTTCAGTGCGCTTTGGAATAAATGCATATGTTTTGTTTCATTGATTTCTCAGAATTTTCTCCCACTCGTCTTTTGGGTACCCATCTTTATGGCATGGATAAGCTGTGGAGTCTTGTGAACGAAACTCAGCTTAGAAGGAACACTGTCCGCAACCCACCCCCTGCCCTCTTTCTTCCAGCTCTACGATATGTATTCCGGCATCATGCAGTACTTGCCCGGGAGACACAACCGCATCTACTATCTCATCGAGGACCTGAAAGACTTCATTGCGGAGAAAGTCAAAACCAACCAAGCAACGCTCGATCCTAACAACCCCCGGGACTTCATAGATTGCTTCCTCATCCAGATGGAGAAGGTATTCGAGCGAATTCGTCGGCACCCGTGGAATGGGTCTTCTCAGAGATCTGGGGGAGGGCCGGGGAGGGGGGGGAGCAGAAATCCTCAGTTTATAGACTTCTTTAGCACGGCTGCATTTTTAATTCTGAATAGAGTTCTGGACACCCCTTCCCTGAAAGGATCTAGAACTGGGGAAGGCACAGAAAAGCGCAACCCAAATGTTCAAGGGGTTAGAAGGACATAGGAGGAAAGGCTAGAGTTTGGGAATCCCCCCCCCCTTTTGAAAAAATATGTCTGTCATTTCAGATCCCATATCGTCCTTCATACATTCTGGGTAGTCTTAGGTGACCCGCTTCTTCTCAGACCATATCTACAAAATGGGGGGGGGATGTGAGGATGAACACAATACAGCACGTATCTGTATCACAAGGCACCACTGTGTGGCCACATTAGAAAGTTCTTACCAGAGTCCAAGGCAGTTCGGACCCCAGTTTGGTGTCGTGGTGAAGTGCGCAGACTCTAATCTGGGAGAACCGGGTTTGATTCTCCACTCCTCCACTTGCACCTGGCTGGATGACCTTGGGCAAGCCGTAGTTCTGGCACAGCTGTCCTTGAAAAAGAGCCGTTTCTGTCAAGAGCTCTCAGCCCCATCTACACCTCACAGGGTGTCTGTTGTGGGGAGGGGAAGGGAAAGGAGATTGTAAGCCCCTCTGAGACTCCTTTGGGTAGTGAAGGGCCAGGTATAAATCCAATCTCCTCCTCCTCCTCCTCTTCTTCTTCTCTCTCCCTCCTTCACATAAGTAGACCATGTTTCGAACGGACAAATGACAGACGCATAACCCTATTGTCTTTGATATGACAGAATACTTGTAGCTTTCATTTACGAATTAACGTCCAGGTGCTTAGCTTAAACTTGGGCTCCTATACAAAGTTTAGTCACCTTTTCCCTAGTTCCCTCTCTCACAACCTGCTTGGTCATTTATGACAACCCTTTCCTTTGACACCTCCAAAGGAAAAGGGAAACCCTTCCAGCGAATTCAACTTGAAGAACCTGATCCTCACCACCCTCAACTTATTCTTCGCTGGGACAGAGACGGTCAGCTCCACCCTAAGATATGGATTCCTTTTCCTGATGAAGTACCCCGAAGTGGAAGGTAGGAGGGCAAAAACAGGGAGAATTAAAGCAAGCGAGAACTGGACGCACAATATCCCTTTCTCAAACCAAATGCTGACCTCTTAACCAGAGGTGTTTGCTTCTACCCCCATGCCTGGGATTGAACAGGGTTCTCCTACCAGTTTGGTGCAGTGGTTAAGTGTGCAGACTCTAATCTGGGAGAACTTGGTTCGATTCCCAACTCCTCCTCCACTTGCAGCTGCTGGATGACCTTGGGCAAGCCATGGTTCTGTCAGAGCTGTTCTCTCAAGGGCAGTTCTTGAGAGAGCTCTCTCAGCCCCACCTACCTCACAGGGTGTCTGTTGTGGGGGAGGGAAGGGAAAGGAGCTTGTAAGCCGCTCTGAGACTCCGAGTGAAGGGCAGGGTATAAATCCAGTCTCTTCTTTTCTTCTTCTTCTTCTACCTTAAAAGCAAGTTTCAAAGGAAAGGTACATGCCTTCCTTTATGCTCAGCCACAACAGCATTCTTCGATAAGCGTATGGAGCAGAGGTCCATCAGTGGCTATTAGCCACAAGGTATAGATAGGGGCTCTGGGGCAAGTGATGCTCTGTATTCTTGGTGCTTGGGGGGGGGGGTCAACTGTGGGAGGGCTTCTAGTGTCCTGGCCCCCCTGCTGGACCTCCTGATGGTACCTGGTATTTTTGGCCACTGTGTGACAGAGTGTTGGACTGGATGGGCCTTTGGCCTGATCCAACATTGCGGTCTCTTATGTTCTTGTACTCGTGGGCACTCCATGAAATTGCAGAGCGGTTGGGTTAGAATGGATAAAAGGAAGTACTTCTTCACCCAAAGAGTGATTAACACTTGGAATTCACTGCCACAAGAAGTGGTGGTAGCTACAAGCATGGACGGCTTCAAAAGGGAATTAGATAAGCATATGGAGCAGAGGTCCATCAGTGGCTATTAGCCACAAGGTATAGATAGGGGCTCTGGGGCAAGTGATGCTCTGTATTCTTGGTGCTTGGGGGGGGGGGTCACCTGTGGGAGGGCTTCTAGTGTCCTGGCCCCCCTGCTGGACCTCCTGATGGCCCCTGGTATTTCTGGCCACTGTGTGATACAGAGTGCTGGACGGGATGGGCCTTTGACCTGATCCAACATTGGCATCTCTTATGTTCTTATGTTCTTACTGTTCACCTGGTTTGGGTAGAAACTTCGGGGGTCCCTCTATGTTTCAGGCTAATGGCAACAAAGAAAAGGGGCCAACCTGTATTCCAGTGTTTGTGGGGAAATGGAGAGGGTGGCCTGTGGAAAGGGGGCCCCTCTCGCTAACTCCCGCTAGCTAAGGCGCGATTACTTTCCACTCCAGACCCAACTGTGCTACTCGTTCCAAACGTCCCAAGGCAGCAAGATACTGCTGGTACAGTAAGCACTCCCCATTGACATGTGAGAAGGCACTCCTGTCCCAAGCGTTGCCCCATCCTCTTGGAATACATACAACCGCCTCACACTAAGCTAGACTCTTGGTCTATCAAGCTCAGGATTCTCTACTTGGGCTGGCGGGGGTCCTTCACATCTTTTACTCCCTGTTCCTTCAGTGGAAGATGTCAGGGACTGAACCCGGGATCTTCTGCATGCAAAGCAGATGCTCTACCACTGGGGAGGGGCTGTTGCTTAGTGGAAGAGCCTCTGCTTGGCATGCAGAAGGTCCCAGGTTCAATCCCCAGCAGCATCTCCAGTTGAAAGGATCAGGTAGGATGCAATGTGAAAGACCCTCGGCCTGAGTTGACAAGACTGACCCTGACAGACTAAGGGTCTGATTCGGAATAAGGCAGCTTCATGTATGTTCATGTTTTAAGGGGAGGGACCATGGCTCGGTGGTGAAGTGTCTGCTTGGCATGCAGAAGGTCCCAGGTTCAATCCCCAGCATCACTAATTAAAAGGGCCAGGCAGGAGGTGATGGGAAAGACCTCCGCCTGAGACCCTGGAGAGCTGTACAGAGCGGCCGTGGCTCAGTGGCACAGCCTCTGCTTGGCATGCAGAAGGCCCCAGGTTCAATCCCCAGAGGCATCTCCAGTTAAAAAGGGCCAGGCAGGAGGGGATGGGAGAGACCTCAGCCTGAGACCCTGGAGAGCTATAAAGAGGGGCCGTGGCTCAGTGGCAGAGCCTCTGCTTGGCATGTAGAAGGTCCCAGGTTCAATCCCCAGCATCTCCAGTTATAAAAGAACCAGGCAGGAGGTGAGGTGAAAGACCTCCGCCTGAGGCCTTGGAGAACTGTAAAGAGGGGCCGTGGCTCAGTGGCAGAGTCTCTGCTTGGCATGCAGAAGGCCCCAGGTTCAATCCCCAGCATCTCCAGTTAAAAAGGACCAGGCAGGAGGTGATGGGAAAAACCTCCACCTGAGACCCTGGAGAGCAGTAAAGAGGAGCTGTGGCTCAGTGGCAGAGCCTCTGCGTGGCATGCAGAAGGTCCCAGGCTCAATCCCCGGCATCAGTTAAAAAGGACCAGGCAGCAGGGGATGGGAGAGACCCCTGCCTGAGACCCTGGAGAGCTGCAAAGAGGGGCTGTGGCTCAGTGGCAGAGCCTCTGCGTGGCATGCAGAAGGTCCCAGGCTCAATCCCC
>NW_015163149.1:293458-312381 GCF_001447785.1 Gekko japonicus
CTGAAGGTAAGCTGCGGCAGCCATTTTGCAGTTGGGAGCGTGGCGGCCATTTTGTGACTACATCTCCCGCGCAGTGTCAGAATTCCAGAGGTGCCCACGGGCTCAAAAAGATTTGGGGACCCCTGAAAGCATTCCTTTTCACCGATTCTTTTAACAAAGGGGGCTTTTGTCTTCTTCAGCCATTCTGTGATCTGCTCTGGCCTGAGGACTGCTTTCCCCTGCAGCATTTCAGCCCATTTATTGTTTTGTCGAAGGCTTTCACGGCCGGAGTTCATTAGTTGCTGTAGATATTCCGGGTTGTGTGGCCGTGGTCTTGGCATTGTAGAACCTGAAATTTCACCAGTTGCTGTGACTGGCATCCTCAGAGGTATAACACAGAAAGATGGAGTACTCTCTGTGTCAAGGTGAGAAGGAAAATGGTAGGCAGATAATTTATATCTGGTCAGGAAGGTGGGGTAATGATAACGACTCAGCTCTACCCCACCTTCTGGAGTAGATATAAATTACCTGCCTACCATTTTTCTTCTGACCTTGACACAGAGAGTACTCCATCTTTCTGTGTTATACCTCTGAGGATGCCAGTCACAGCTGCTGGTGAAACATCAGGTTCTACAAGGCCAAGAGCACGGCCACAAAGCCCGGAAAATCAGCAACTAGTTTATTGTTTGTTTTTATGCTGTTTTTATACCTTGGCTTGTATTATGTACTGAGATTGAGGCAGCGTTTCAAACAAGTGATTTCTTCATTCGCTCAGAACACAGACAAGCAACTCAACGAACGACACAACTATGTACATTTTGAACGAGCGAGGCCACACCCCGTAGCATGGTAACGACCAATCAAAATGGCTAGTTTAGGACCAATGGGATTCGTTCCCGCCGTTGGTCGGGGTCTTTCCGGATTGGACTGTTACGCAACAGTGACCAATCCGACTGCAGGGTTTAGAATACCTGAGAGTCAATGGAGCTTGTGCCTGAAGCTCCGGTTTAGATGACATTGCATAACAGATAAGCAAATACATAACAGCTTGTTTTCAATGCCTTTGTTTAACTTTATTTAATTTATTTATTAAATTTATATCCCGCCCTCCCTGCAAGCGGGCTCAGGGCGGGTTACATCAATCTCAATACAATACAATTAAAAACAACTTTAAAATACCAATTTAGAACAGAATATTGTTTCGCTGGCAAGCTGGCTGAAGCAGGTCTCCAAATACATACATACATACATACATACATACATACATACATACATACATACATTTTTGATTTCTATACCGCCCATGACCCCCAATGGGTCTCAGAGCGGTTTACACTGAACTACTTCTGTAGTTTGTTACCTGACTAGGGCCACAATTTCACGGGTAGGGGATTACCTAACAGCACCTAAATAAAGGGACAGGCCCCCTCCAGGCAGGCAGGTGTGTGAAAGAAGAGAAAAGAAAGGAGGCCCTGTTCTGTCCCGCGCTGTGGTGCTGCAGGCGACACTGGGAACCTGCCAGTGGAACCTCTGGCACCCTCTTGCTACTTCGCTTCCAAACTCGCACCTTAATCCTTGTCCTTCCTCTCTGGCAAGGTTGCATCTTCCCTTTGTCCTCTTTCGCCCTGCGCACACTTTCCCTTTTCACCTTGCCCACTCCTTCCTTCCCCTTGCTTTGCTGTTCTTTCTCTCTTGAGACTCTCCGTCCTTAACCGCCTGTCACGGCTCAGATGGGGTGTCACCTGACGCTGCCACCACTCTGGTTCCAGGCTCCCTTGAGAAGGCCCAGAGCCCCCTCCCAAGACCTTCTGACCTCCCTTTTGGACGAATAATAGGCGTGAGCAGGGCTTTTTTTGTAGAAAAGGCCCAGCAGGAACTCATTAGCATAATAGGCCACACCCAACAGCAGAAACTCGTTAGCCTATCAGGCCACACCCCTGACATCACAGCTAATTGGCATATTAGGCCACACCCCCATGTTGCCACACCCACCTTTGCTTCTTATTCTGTTTACTTTGTTTGTTGTCAAAACCCTGGGGGTTTTTTGTAGCAGGAACTTATTTGCATGTTAGGCCACATACCCCTAATGTAGCCAACCCTAATGAGTTTCTGCTGTTAGGTGTGGCCTATTATGCTAATGAGTTCCTGCTAGGCGTGGCCAACTCAGGAGACAGCCGGAACTCCGTTCCTGTGTGTTCCTGCCCAAAAACAGCCCTGGGTGAGGACCAGGCAGAGTGAACAATGAAAATAGTTTATTGTATAAGAGGTCAAACAACAAGGTGCAGAATAATAACAGTAAGTGGGTGAAAAGAAAAGAAATCAAATGCCCTAACGCGTCTAAATATAGACTGTCCCTAGCTCACTATCCCAAGTGACAATAGACTACGCAGGATGAGGGTCTCTCCCCTGCAGCAGCCTTCCTTCTGGCTCTGCCCTCTGGAAGAAAGAACAGCTTCTGCTCTGGCACCAGCCCTTTTGTTCCCCAGCCCTCTTCTTCCCTATTGGTCCATTTTGGCTCCAAAACCTCTCAGGGGCTTCTGGGAGTTGTAGGCCCAGCCTCACCTACTGCTAGCCAGGCTCCCTGGGCCTAGTAGGCCTCTGGTGGCACAGCCCAGATCATGACACCGCCGTTCCCTATCACGGACCTGCCCAGAATGGAGAGGTTTGCCGTGCCGATGACGGGGAATGGCAGCGGTGGGCCGGAGGTGGAAGAGGAGGAGCGTGCCAGGCTCAGAGGCCCCTCGTATAAATAGGGTTGCCCACCTCCAGGTGTTGGCTTAGGGTTGCCAGCAATGCTCCCTCTAAGCTGTGGAGTCTTGTGAGCAAAAATTCCTTTTTGTGAGCTACTGGCATGAAAGTAGTGAGCAGCAAGCTGTTTGGCTACTGCATAAATTAGTTTGCTGTGGCGCCATCTTTCCTGAGAGAAGACGAAAATGTGTGAACCGGAGGCTAAAGAACTGTGAGCTAGCTCACACTCACTCAGCTTAGAGGGAACACTGGTTGCCAGGGCTCTCCTGGCAACTGGTGGGTGATGGGGGGGCTTACCAGTAGGAAGAAGGTGGCCTAGGCCACGCTGCTGGCATTGCACAGGAAGTGACGCCATCATGCTAGCTACTTCCAGGCAATGCTCTGGTATTTGAGCAAAAACTCTATGGTAAAAGTGGATTTCACCATAGAGTTCTTGTCCAAATACCAGAGTTAGACAGCAGATAACGGATGGGGGCAAATGCACGGAACATTCCATTCACGTCCAGCTCTTTCCCCTGTTTGTGGCCTTCTTAGAGGCGGCTGGTTGACCCCGCTGTGAACAGAATGGTGGACCCGGAGGGCCTTTGGTCTGATCCGGCGGGCCTTTGGTCTGATCTGGCAGGGCTCTTCTCATGTTATGTTCTCTCTCCCATGTTTTCCAGGGCACTGATGTCTTCCCCCTGTTAGGCTCCGTCTTACGGGACCCTAAATATTTCAGCCACCCTGAGAGATTCTGCCCCGAACACTTCCTGGACGCTCAAGGCCGCTTTAAGAAGAATGACGCTTTTGTGCCCTTCTCCTCAGGTAGGCCTTTCTCTCATCAGGTAGGCCTTCTCCTCAGGTAGGCCTTTCTCTCTTCCACTCCCGACGTTTTGGTGGCATCCTGGCTCTGAAGGGACATTGCGAGATTGCTTACGACGCAGACTGATTCCTCACAGATGAGGCCAGAGGTCTGAAGGGGCTCACTGGATAACCTTCAGAAGGCGGGACCTCCCTCTGCCCAAACTTTCGCTTACAATTTATTTATTTATTATTTAAACTTTTACTCCGCCCTCCCCGCCGAGGCAGGCTCATGGCGGCTGACATAAAACCCAATAAATACAAAATACATCTCAGTATGAAATACACAATAAAATACACAATAAATAGTTTGGACCATTAATATAGCAATGGCGATCCAGATATAGTAAAGTGCGTTTAAGAGCACGTTCAGCGGTGCATCCACTCTAGGTAGCTTTGGCTGGAAGTAAGTCGGCGCAGGGCGTGGATGATAAAGTGCCGCTCCAATAGGAAGGCCTGCCAGAAAAGCTCCGTTTTCACGGCCCTGCGGAACTTGTCCCAGGCAGGGTTCCCCCTAAGCTGAGTTTGCGTGAGCTAGCTCACTGTTTTTTAGCCTCTGGCTCACACATTTTTGCCTCGGCTCAGGAAGGATGGCTCCAGAGCAAACTAATGTATGCAGCAGCCAAATTGCTTGCTCACAACTTTCATGCTGGTAGCTCACAAAGTAGAATGTTTGCTCACAAGACTCCACAGCTTAGAGGGAACATTGGGGGTCCCTCAGGGCCCTGATCTCACCAGGGAGCTCATTTCAATAGGTCGGAGCAGCCAAAGAGAACGCCCTAGTTCTTGTCAATGTCAACTGGCATCTTTGGGACCAGGGAGAGCCAAGGGATTTTGGGACCCTGATCGCAGTGCTCTCGGGGGGAACATGCGGGGAAAGATGGTCCCTCAGATAGGCAGGTCCTTGACCATAAAGGGCTTTAAAGGTCAAAACCAGTGCCTTGAAATGAATCCGGTATGCTACTGGCAGCCAGTGCAGTGTCTTTAGCACAGGCTGGATGTGCTCCCACATAGGGCCGGCGCATTTTGCACCAGCTGCAGCTTCCAGAGTTGCACCAAGGGCAGCCCCATGTATAGAGCATTGCAGTAGTCCAGCCTCGAGGTGACCATAGCATGGATCACTGACGCCATCCAGTGTTGGACTGGATGGGCCACTGGCCTGATACAACATTGGCTTCTTTTATGTTCTTATGTTCTTAGTGGGCAAGTAGAAATCACCCAATAAATCAACGCTCCAACAAAATCGAAGCTCTAACAACGAGGATCTGGATATATACTCGTTTCACACGGGCCTTCTTCCTGGTTGATCTATTTTCACAAATATCACTTATTCTCATTACAATACTAAGATGGTAAGGCGACTGTAAGGCGAGTGCCTATTTTGAAGATCAACAGACGATTGGCTTCCCTACTAAGACGTTTATTTTGGGAATTGGTTCCGTAACAACAAGGAGTGATATTTGTGAAACCAGATCGACCAAGAAGAAGACCTGTGTGAAACGAGTATATATCCGGGTCCTCATCATTGTAGCCTCGATTTTGTTGGAGTGTCGATTTATTGGGTAATTTCTAGATGCCCATTGTGCATGATCTGACAGAACTTTAGTGGAGATTCTCGGATATGTAATGAGATTGCATCTCCTTCACTGATTACTGCAATAGTTGGATAAAGAACTTTACGTCTTTCCTGAGTGCATTTATTATTGGCTATTTTGATTGTGGCAAAACTATGTACAGTAATTGTATGCAATTGATCGGACAATGCATGAATGATTCGTAATAATTTCACTAATACAAGACTGAATTTTTATAGTATACCCTTCATTGGTTCAAAGATATTATTAGAATCCTCGCATTACAGTGATATTTTTTCACTGTATTTTCACACAGTGTGATCCCATTTTGGGGGCTATCTGGAGAAGGCTACACTGGTACATTGGAGATTTGGTCAGCAACACCCTTTTAAAGCAGGGAACCCAGATGGAACGCACTGTCCCCAGGTTGTAGTTCTGGGAACCTCCACGTTCAGAGGCAGTAAACCTCTGAATAACGGTGATAGCAGGCAACATCGGGAGAAGGCCTCGGCCTCTCTGCCCTGTTGTTGGCCTTCTAGAGGAACTGGCTGGCCCCTGTGTGAGACAGGATGCTGGACTAGAGGGACCCTCCCTGGTCTGACCCAGCAGGGCTCTTCTGGTGTCCTTATCAGGGGAAGGCCTCGGCCTCCCTGCCCTGTTGCTGGCCCTCCAGAGGGACTGGCTGGCCCCTGTGTGAGACGGGAGGCTGGACTGGAGGGACCCTCCCTGGTCTGACCCAGCAGGGCTCTTCTGAGGTTCTTATGAAGGCCTCAGCCTCCCTGCCCTGTTGCTGGACCTCCAGAGGAACTGGCTGGCCCCTGTGTGAGATGGGAGGCTGGACTAGAGGGACCCTCTCTGGTCTGATGATACAGCAGGGCTCTTCTGAGGTTCTTCTCAGGGGAAGGCCTCGGCCTCTGTGCCATGTTGCTGGCCCTCCAGAGGAACTGGCTGGCCCATGTGAGACAAGAGGCTGGACTAGAGGGACCCTCCCTGGTCTGACCCAGCAGGGCTCTTCTGGTGTTCTTCTCAGGGGAAGGCCTCGGCCTCTCTGCCCTGTTGCTGGCCCTCCAGAGGGACTGGCCGGCCCCTGAGGGAGACGGGAGGCTGGACTAGAGGGACCCTCCCTGGTCTGACCCAGCAGGGCTCTTCTGGTGTCCTTATCAGGGGATGGCCTCGGCCTCTCTGCCCTGTTGCTGGCCCTCCAGAGGAACTGGCTGGCCCCCGTGTGAGACAGGATGCTGGACTAGAGGGACCCTCCCTGGTCTGACCCAGCAGGGCTCTTCTGGTGTTCTTCTCAGGGGAAGGCCTCGGCCTCTCTGCCCTGTTGCTGGCCCTCCAGAGGAACTGGCTGGCCACCGTGTGAGATAGGATGCTGGACTAGATGGACCCTCACTGGTCTGATCCAGGAGGGCTCTTCTTAGATTCCTCACACTGCTCTGCCTGGCAGAGGAAGGGATACGAATGTGATGGGTGATGATAACTCTGGATGATAGGAGTGGGGATCGTTACCTGGTGTTGTTCTGCTAACACAGAGGAGGCATTTTACGGAAGGAGGAGCGTTCCATTCATGCAGGACGAACAGTTGGAAGAGCATCTTGCGTTGGTCTCCTTCTGGAAGAAAGTCCCTCTGCTAGCAGAATGGATCCATGGAACCCAAGCCAGTCTCTCCCCAGGCAGAGACACACTGAGAAGCATGCTTGATCCAGAGCTGAGATCCATTTGGGACAAAACTGGGGCTGCAACCCCCCTCCCCCCCCCGCAGAACCACTTTGCCCCCGGCTCCACTCACGCCGCTCTCCTTTCTCTCCGCCAGGGAAGCGCATCTGCCTGGGGGAAGCCATGGCGCGCATGGAGCTCTTCCTCTACTTCACCACCGTCCTGCAGAACTTCTCGCTGAAGCCCCTCGTGCCCCCGGAGGACATTGACATCAGCCCAAAAGTGAGCGGCTTCGGGAACATCCCCCCCACGTACCAGCTGTGCCTGGTCCCTCGCTAAACCCCAGCCTGGCATCTGCACAAAGGGTGGGGAAGAAAAGGACCCTGTGCGTACCTATGGCCTGCCTCTCTAACTCTTACACTGGCGCATTTCCTCCTGAGCTGCTTCCCAGGTAGATGCCGGCGTGTTGTCGCGGAGCTTGCGAGACAGCAAACCTCCCCTGCTGTGTGGCTTTCTTTCTATGTGGAGAACCAGTTTGGTGTCATGGTGAAGTGCACGGACTTTAATCTGGGAGAACCCGGTTTGATTCCTCCACTCCCAGCTGCTGGATGACCTTGGGCAAGCCACAATTCCATCAGAAGCTGTTCTCTCAAGGGCAGTCCTCGGGAGAGCTCTCTCAGCCCCACCCGCCTCACGAAATGTCTGTTGTGTGGAAGGGAGAGGAGTTTGTAAGCTGCTCTGGGACTCCCTTGGGTAGTGAAAGGCGGGGTATAAATCCAATCTCTCCTCCTCCTCCTCCTCCTCCTCCTCCAATCCAATCAATTTGTTTTTCCCTTTCAATAGGGATACACATTAGTTCCACCCAAATGTAGTAATCACTTTTGTCACAATGACATTTAGCACCCCCTGAATTCATTCAGTCTGTCTGTCTGTCTATCTGTCTGTCTGTCATCTATCTCCATTGCCCAAAATACTGAAAATTCTTTATTTGTTGCTAATTGCTTGGTTTTAATTGCTTGAATTATGTGTTTTTGTTTGGTTTTCATGGTTTTTAAGATGAGTTTTTATTATGTAAGTTCGTAATCTGTTAGTGGCTGTAGCGGCCCTGATGAGGGCAGAAAAGCAGGGTATAAATGTTGTGAATAAATAAATATGCAAATTTGCATGTATTTAATTTATTTCACTTAAGAAATTATCACACAAAGTTTTGTATTCAAAAATAGATTTTTTTAAAGCAATAATTTAAGTAATAACCAACAAGAAGGGTTGAGAGGTAAGGAATGAAGGGATTGAAGGAGTATACCAACACAGGGACCAGAAACCACATGGAGGGAAAGGGGAGGTATGCCAACATCTCATGACTAAATTTACTGTTGGCAGTCCTAGCAGGCTCTCATTTCTGAGTCTTTTGCAGTCAAAGCAAAATGCTTTCAGGTTTCTCAAGGTGTTTTTATTATTTCCTCTTAATCTTTTATGATAAGATTCTTTGCTCCCTGGGGAAATGCCCAAGTGATTTGTGATTCTACACTGCTACTGAAACACAGTAAACTATAATTAACAAACATATTCATTTAAAATAATTTTTAAAAACCTTTGTGGAAGTTACTGCAAACTATGGCTGCCAACCTCCAGATGGGGCCTGGAGATATCCCAGGAGAGTCCGGACTTCAGAGATCATAGAATCATAGAATGTTAGAGTTGGAAGGGACCTTGCAGGTCATCTAGTCCAACCCCCTGTACTCTCCAGGAGCATATCCGAAAGATAGCCCTACAACATACCCGAAAGATGGTCGTCCAGCCTCTGCTTGAAAACGTCCAGCGAAGGAGCATCCACCACCTCCTGAGGCAGACTGTTCCACTGCTCAACCACTCTTACAGTTAGGAAGTTTTTCCTGATATTTAGCCCGTAACGACTCCCTTGTAATTCCCACCCATTAGAGCTAGTCTTGCAATCCGGAGCAAGAGAGAATAGATCTGCTCCGTCTTCTACATGACAGCCCTTCAAATACTTGAAGACTGCAATCATGTCCCCTCTAAGCCTTCTCTTTCCCAGGCTAAACAGACCCAACTCTTTCAGCCTTCCCTCGTAAGACCTGGATTCCAACCCCCTCACCATCCTGGTTGCCCTCTTCTGCACACACTCGAGTTGAAAAAGAAATTCAGCTGGCAGGGTAAATTAGGAAACCATAACGAGGGCTCCCCTCCGGTGGCATCCAGCATCCCAAAACGACAGGCATTCTCTGTACCTAATCCCCTTCCTGTCCAACTAGGTACGTGGGAGGAGAAATTCCTTTTAATAATATCAGTCCGCTGAAAAATCCTCCCCTGGATATGCTGTCTTGGGGGGGGGGGATGCAATGAATAAATACTTCAAGTAAACAAACAGGCCACTTTGCAAATTACAGAAACATTCTTCCCCTTGGACTCTGGCAGCCAAGCTTTACACCTCCGTAACCTCCAGACTGGGCTATTCCTACATGCTTCATGTGGATGTGGCAGGAAAATCAGTGAGCCCCGGGGCATTTCTGTATAACAGCCTATATCGGCTGAGGCCTCTCTGCTTGGTTCCTCTCCCATAAGGCTTTGCAGGCTTAGCTACATCTCCCAACCCTCTCTCTAGCCTGACAATGCACTCTGCTTCCAGTAAGGTCACAATAAAGTCTAAACATTGAGTTTGGTCGAATCTGCATTTGCATTTTTTAATCTGTTTCGTGCTGCCGTGACGCCGTTTCTCTCTTTGCTTGTTTGAATGTTGTTTGGAGAAAATTCTTTTAAAGCGGTGGGGAGGGGCAATGACAGTGGAGCCGCCACGAGAGGGCAATAAACATATGCGGACATGCAAAAGTATGCTAGCACTGTTGAGGTGTGAAAACAACACCAAATGTAGACAGCTTTTTTAAAGGTGGGAAAAACAAATGCAGATTTGACCAGAATCTACTGAAGGCTCTTAGATTCTTGGGATGAACTTATGATATTTCTGACTATTTTGACACATAACGTCCTTGACTGTCTAGGATAACTAGGGTATGAGTTCAGGGTGAAAACTGTTCTCTTTATTTTGATCTTCTGCTAAAAGCGTGTTAATGAGGGCTGAACCTGCGGGTACTGAGGGTATAAATGGTTGAAGACTTATTTGCTCTGGGCTGGTCATCAACCAGCTCTCTGTGATCTATTGTTAACTAGACCAGGGCGCTCTGTATTTCATACTAGGGCACTGTGTTTGTGTTGAAGTATTCTGTGCTGAATATGGAAATGTTGTTTTTGGTGTAGTGGTTAAGTGTACGGATTCTAATCTGGGAGAACCGGGTTTGATTCCCCACTCCTCCACTTGCACCTGGCTGGATGACCTTGGGCAAACCATAGTTCTGACAAGAGCTGTCCTTGAAAAAGAGCAGTTTCTGTCAGAGCTCTCTCAGCCCCGTCTACCTCACAGGGTGTCTGTTGTGGGGAGGGGAAAGGGAAAGGAGTTTGTAAGCCGCTCTGAGACTCCGAGAGAAGGGCGGGTTATTAATCCAGTCTCCTCCTCCTCCTCCTCCTCTTCTTCTTCCTCCTCCACCTCCTCCAAGATTCGTAAGTGTTGAAGTGCCTTCTGTCCTTAGAAGCTTCTGTTGTAATAAACTGGTTTTGTTTAAGAGCTATGGTCTCTTTCTCTCTCTATTGATTCAGTCCTTTGCCAGAAGAAGAAGAAGGGATTGGATTTATACCCTGCCCTTCACTACCCAACGGAGTCTCAGAGCGGCTTACAAACTTTTTTTGTAAGCCAAATCAAGAATCATAGCCTCTTGTAAGGTCAGCTTGTCTCTTTGGATCTTTCCTTCAGTACCTCACAGGTCCCTAACCTGGAGCCTTAGGTACCTATCCTATAGATATCTCAGTTCTTTTCCCTCCCCAGGCGAAGCCTTTTAAGTACCTCACTAACCCCCATGGTAGTTTCCCCCTCTTTCTCATCTGAGGCCATAAGTCAAGGGCTTCTTTAAAGATAGTAGACTGTTGTCATTTGGGGTTGTAATATACAAGCTTTAAAGTTCTTCTGCCGATAAGACATACCAAATGTTTTATGCTTCTTGCTTTCAAGTAGCCACTTGCTTCCAAGCAGTTATATCCAAATATGTTCAAAGAGTAGATAGCAATAGTCCATCCATGGGATTGGCTGGCCTAAATGCCACCGTTTCACCAAGCCTTCTTCACAGATGGACAATTGCAGCACACAACACGACTGGTCCTCCTCCTGCAGAGTCAGACTTCCGACAGATATCCGGGTAACTGAAATCTCCCATGACCACCGTGTCCCGTCTCTTTGAGAATTTCGTAATCTGTTCTAGGACTGTCTCATCCAAATCCTCTGCCAGGCTTGGTGGATTTCCGTTTCTGTACTCACCTGTGAGTTAATGTTACCTAACACTGATGTTACATAATTAATGCTAACGTTACCTAATGTAGCACACAGTTCAATTTGCAATATTTGGTAATAGTAAATGAACAAATAGACATGAGTGCTGAGTCCCTAGATTGGGAAACAGGATTCCTGCTTGATTCTGCAAATCCAGAAGGTCAAAGGTTGGGAGGGCTGTGTTGGAGGTGGGGGGGGGAGGGGAGGACCTGGGGGTCTCGCCACACTCCAGGGCTCAAAGTACTGCCCAAACCAGGGTGTTGCTGAGGAACTGTTAGGAGTTCCTATCAAGCTGCCCCAGAATTCCATTGGGCAGTGCCTGTGAAGCACCGCCAAGAAACTGGCATATATGTGCGTTTTCCACATCTCCTCTTGCCTAGTGTGTGTCTAGAGCCAGTTTGGTGCGGTGGTTAAGTGCGCGGACTCTAATCTGGAAGAACCGGGGGGTTGATTCCCCACTCCTCCACTTGCAGCTGCTGGATGACCTTGGGCAAGCCATAGTTCTGTCAGAGGTGTTCTTGAAAAAGAGCAGTTTCTGTCAAGAGCTCTCTCAGCCCCACCTACCTCACAAGGGGTGTCTGTTGTGAGGAGGGGGAGGGAAAGGAGTTTGTCAGCCACTCTGAGACTCCTTTGGGTACTGAAGGGTGGGGTATAAATCCAATCTCTTCTTCTTCTTCTAAATAGGATTGGGGGGTTGGAGGGGGGATGTAATCCATCCCAGTCTCTTAACAAGAATGGATCATTTTTTTAAAAAAGTTTATTTTGTAAATACACACCAAAAGCAGGCAGAGACATTCGGGGATTGGAAAATACAGAACAGAAAGTAAAACGAAAATTATGGATTATGACTAACTAGGCACTTACTCAGAGTGAAAGAGGAGCGCGCAAAACTGGGCTTGAAGCTCAACATCAAAAAAACTAAGATCATGGCATCCGGCCCCATCACTCCTTGGCAAATAGAAGGGGAAGTCATGGAAGTAGTGACAGACTTCACGTTCCTGGGATCCCAGATCACCGCAGACTGTGACAGCAGCCATGAAATTAAAAGACGCCTGCTCCTTGGGAGGAAAGCGATGGCGAACCTAAACAGCATGATAAAAAGTAGAGACATCACCCTGCCAACAAAAGTCCGCATGGTCAAAGCAATGGTATTCCCAGTAGTCATGTATGGCTGCGAGAGTTGGACTATAAGGAAGGCCGAGCGCCGAAGAATAGATTCTTTTGAACTAGGGTGCTGGAGAAGACTCTTGAGAGTCCCTTGGACTGCAAGAAGATCAAATCAGTCAATCCTAAAATAAATCAACCCTGACTGTTCCCTGGGAGGCCAGATAATGAAACTGAAGCTCAAATACTTTGGCCACCCAATGAGAAGAGAGCACTCACTGGAGAAGACCCTGATGCTGGGAAAGATTGAAGGTCAAAGAAGACGGGGACGGCAAAGGATGAGATGGTTAGACAGTGTCATCGATGCAACGAACATGAAATTGAGCCAACTTCAGAGGACAGCGGAAGACAGGAAGGCCTGGCGTGATCTGGTCCATGGGGTCGCGAAGAGTCGGACTCGACTGTGCGACTGAACAACAAGGCACTTACAAATTTAGAGTCTCGGGGCACCTTGAAGACCAACAAAGGTTTATTCAAGGTGTGAGCTTCTGTGTGCAAGGCACGCTTTTTCCAAATGCATTGGAATGGCAGATGAAGCTCTAAACTTGTAGACATGGATTTAACAGCAAATTTACATGTAACATGACGATCTTTAAGTTATGCAAAGTGAAACACTAAATAACAAGTTAAGGTTATAAGGTCAACAGTCGTAAAGCAATAAACATGTCAAAATAGCAGATAAATGTCTAAAGGTGTTTTTTCTCTCATTGTTTCAGACCAACATAGATGAACACCTGTATCTAAGGCACTTACAAGCAATGCTCCCTCTAAGCTGTGGAGTTTTGTGAGCAAAAATTCTACTTTGTGAGCTACTGACATTAAAGTTGTAAATGAGCAATTTGGCTTCTGCATAGATTAGTTTACTCTGAAACCATCGTTCCTGAGCTGAGACAAAAATGTGTGAGCCGGAGGCTAAAAAACTGTGAGCTAGCTCACACTAACTCAGCTTAGAGGGAACACTGCTTACAAGGTAGTTCCTTACACCCCTCACCTACCTCTAGGGTAGGACTATGCTTGCCAATTCTGGGTTAGACAAACAGTAAATAGCCTAGTAGCACCTTTAAGATGAACAAACTTTATTGTAGCATAAGCTTTCGAGAAACACAGCTCTCTTCATCAGATGCATTTAACAAAGAGAGCTATGTTTCTCGAAAGCTTATGCTACAGTGAAGTTTGTTAGTCTTAAAGGTGCTACTTGGGTTTTTACTGTTTTGCAGCAACAAACAAACACGGCTCACGCCCCTGAATTCTGGGTTAGGAAATCTGGGGGTGGAGCCTGGGGAGGGTGGAGTTTGAGGAGGAGAGAGACATCCGTGGAGTATAATGCCCTTCCATACTTCTAGCTAACTTTGGGAAGGCTCTCCCGTGAGGCCTCTGCTCTTGTCCAACAGCAAAAGAGGAGTTGTCAGTAAAAGATCCGTCGAGAAGGAATTTGGCCACTAAACTATCCCACATGATCAGCGTGGCTTCAGGCCCAGAACTTTCCTGGGCTTTAGGCTACTTACACTCGGCCAGGAAGTTTTGCACACAGCTCCGGAGCCGTGTGCAGAGCTTCCTGGCCAAATGCAAGGGAAGATTTGGGACATGATGGCAGAGTGCGGAAAGATCTCCTCTGCTCCCTCAGGGTTGGAGCTTCCTCGGCGGCTGCAACTAATTAGATGTTAAAATCTCTAGGATGTTTCTAAGACTACCAGTTTATGCATCTAGTTTGGTGGAGAGCCAGTTTGGTGTAGTGGTTGAGTGCGCGGACTTTAATCTGAGAGAGCCGGGTCTGATTCCCCACTCCTCCGCTTGCAGCTGCTGG
The DNA here is from genome assembly GCF_001447785.1 of Gekko japonicus. Taxonomy (NCBI): domain Eukaryota; kingdom Metazoa; phylum Chordata; class Lepidosauria; order Squamata; family Gekkonidae; genus Gekko; species Gekko japonicus. The sequence continues at coordinate 307,614 of NW_015163149.1, forward strand.
ATGACCTTGGGTGTGCCCTAGTTCTGTCAGAGCTGTTCTCTCAAGAGAAGTCCTTGAACGAGCTCTCTCAGCCCCCCCTACCTCACAGGGTGTCTGTTGTGGGGAGGGGGAGGGAAAGGAGTTTGTAAGCCACTCTGAGACTCCGAGTGAAGGGCAGGGTATAAATCCAATCTCTTCTTCTTCGCCTATGGAACAAGTACCGCCACCACTGGTGTAGAAAGAAGATGGGGGAAGGAATTGTCTTTGTTGTTGTTGTTGTTCAGTCACGCAGTCGAGTTCGACTCTTCGCGACCCCATGGACCACATCACGCCAAGTCCTCCTGTCTTCCGTCGTCCTCTGGAGTTTGCTTAATTTCATGTTCACTGCATCGGACTTGTCTTTAATTATAGCAAAACACAAATGATGTTGAGCTATTTGATCACGTTCACTGTTAATTTTGGGATTAGAGATAACAAGAAGTGGGGACCCGTGAAACTGGGGGGGGGGAGAAGGAGCTCCACGTGGAGGAAGAAGCAGCCGCAGGTGAGCCTTCACCCCCACCCCTGCACCGATGGTGAGGCCTGGGCCCACCAATCCTTCTTGCCCCAACCCCCCCAGCAGCGACAGCGAGGCCCGCGCAGCTCCCAGCCACCGGGCCTGCCAATCCTTCTCCCCCCCACACACACTGGCAGCGAGCTGCGTGGGCCTGCCGAGTCTTCTCCCGCTCCCCCTCGGGCCCACTGAGCCTCCCCCCCAATGGCCAGAGTGTTCTCTGTGCATGCGCAGGGAACGCTTTTACTTGGGGGGGATTTAAATATCCCCCATATATTTTTTCAACTTTTTAGATTTTTCTGCACACCTGGGGACTGCTCCAAGTGTGCAGGAAAATCTGTCTGCCCCCCAAGTACCCCCAATGTGTGGATTTAGATATCCGCATGGAGGGGGCAACTTGGCTATTAGATATATAAATGGAATTAAGTTACAAATCTACAATGGTTACTGCAGCATATAAGATAGTTTCTCAGGGGAGGGGGGGAAGTCAGCTTGTGTTTCATAGATGACAGCAAAGCTTAGGTTAGGTGGATCATGAAAAGATATGGACAATTTTAAAAGAAACAGGTGTGCCACAATTTCTGACTGTCTTGATGTGCAACCTGTACTCTGGAGAAGAGTCTACTGTTAGGATAGAATATGGGCATGGATTCATGAAATGTTACAAAAGATGTTGGAATATACCATACCGTTTGTACCTGAACTGTTTCTTTTGAATATAATGCCACAAAATTGTAAAAAACAAGATTTTAATCTTATTATACATGTAATAATTACTGCAAGGATTTTATATGCCAAATACTGGAGGAAGAAAGAAATACCCTCAAAAGAAGAGACTATCAATAAAATACTCGAGACTGCTGAAATGGATAAACTGACTTTAATTCTCAGAGGACGAGATGAAACAAGCTTTGAAAACACGTTGGGCAAGATTTTACATTTGGTATAAATGAACAATCTTGACAAAATAATTAATTAGAATAAATAATAAAATGTATATTAAACTATAGTGCAAAATACTTTTCAAAATATATGGTGATTTAGACGGATAATATTTTAAACAGGTAATATATGAGGTAATATAGAAGTTAAATCAAAGATTAGTTGTAACCCTGGATTTTATGTAACTATGGCCCCGGTCACACGGGCAGGAAAATGCGGGGGAGAAGCGTGGCTGTTTGCCCTGGAGCAAAATAACGTGCGGCTGCACAATCAGACGTCCCGTTGAGGACCCATCGAGGTCCCGTGGTTAGGGGGGAGGTGCTGATCACAGGACAATCCTGTGGCATGCAACGGCCTCCCTAGCAAAAGGCTCCGGGTTTAACCCCTTCCAGGGCTGCAGAGGAATGCAACGTGTCCTCCATCCTGTCCCCTCCAGGAGGAGCTTCAGCCGGGCCGCCCTCCCGCCATGCCCCCCTGCACCTCCTCCTCTGCCGCCCGGTTCATGTCCTCCGACATGGGTGGGCACCGGATGCCACAACCTACCACCGGAAACGCGGTCAGGCGCCCACCCTTTCCCCGCGGTTTCCGGAAACTAGTACTTCGGAGGTACAAGTTTTTTACCCCACATCTTCGGCGGGAAGCCTCGGGTTCGCCACGGGAGCGCTACGCTTCCCAGATGTGGCGCTGTGATCACGCCAGGAAAATCCGCCTATCTTCCGTCTCTGTAGCGTGGTTAATGCTCTGTGTGACCACATCCTATGTTTGTTTGTCAACTATAAAATAAAAAAACTTGGGGGAAAAGGATAGAATATGGAGAAACAGAGTGGTTTCCAACTGGCACAGGCGTCAGACGAGTATGTATTTCATCTCCCTATCGCTTCAATTTACATGTAGAACATATCATAAGGAAAGCTGGATTAGTTTTAGATGAAGAGAAATATGGTGGAAGGAACATTAACAATTCGAAAAATGCAGATGATGCCGCATTGCTGGCAGAAAACAGTGAAGGCTTGAAACAAATACTGATGAAGGTTAAAGCAGAAAGTGCCAGAGCAGGATTTACGGCTGGACATCTGGAAGACAAAAAGAATGAATACTGAGGAATTTAAGGCTGACAATGAAAAAATTGAAATTGTTCAAGATTTTTCTATTCTTTGGCTCCATCATCAACCAAAAGGGAGGCTGCAGCCAGGAAATCAGAAGGAGACTGAGGCTGGAAAGGGCAGCCAGGAAGGAGCTGGGAAAGATCAAGGGTAAGGAAGAAGAGGAGGAGGAGGAGGAGGAGATTGGATTTATACCTCGCCCTTCACTCGGAGTCTCAGAGTGGCCTACAGTCTCCTTTCCCTTCCCCTCCCCACAACAGACACCGAGATAATTCATATTATAGAATTCCCCATTACTATGTACGAGTGAGAAAACTGGACAACGAAGAAAGCCGATTAGTTTGAAATGGGTGGGGTTTTTTTAGGAGAGTTTCACTGATACCTGCCAAAAAGACAAGCAAGTGAGTTTTAGATCCAATCAAACCTGAACTCCCCTTTGACGCTAAAACGACCAGACTGAAGCGATCATACTTTCATCACATTATGAGAAAACGAAAGTCACTGGAAAAGACAATAAGGGTAGGGAAAGCGGAAGACCCAACAGGCCCTCAGTTTGCAAGGCCTGACCAAGGCTGTTAAGGAGAGGATGTTTTGGAGGTCATTAATCCACAGGGTCACCATAAACCAGGAGCGAGTTGGCGGCACATAACTCACACACTGAGGGTATGAGTTAGACTAGCGCAGAGATCTACTCCAGTAACAAATAAAGGCTGAAGGTGCAACAACTCGGTTAGTGGGTTTAAAAAAAATATTTCCCAGTTGATCAGACCTATGATGACAAATGTTGATATTACATTATGATTCTGGGCATGCATATTAATAAGAATCCAGGTTTTGAACTTGTAGGGAATTGTTCCTTCAAATGTACCAGGAAAGTGTAGAATTTTAATCCTAAATCTTCTGACAGTAGCCAATCTTCTGATTGCTCAGTTCTGGAAAGGACAAACTTTGCCAGATATGTGATCAGCAGTCAGACCCTTCCTCCCGCAGAGCGGCAGTTTATAGGTTATAGAGGCAAAAGCATCCCTTTTAATAAAGGTAAAGGTAAGGATTTCCCTTGCTCGAAAGCCAGTCGAACCAACTCTAGGGATGCGGTGCTCATCTCTGTTTCCAAGCCGAAGAGCCAGCGCTGTCTGAAGACGTTTCCGTGGTCATGTAGCCGGCATGACTAAACACCAAGGCGCATGGAACGCTGTGACCTTCCCACCAAAGCAGTACCTATTTATCTACTTGCAGTTTCTTGCTTTTGAACTGCTAGGTTGGCAGGAGCTGGGGCCAGAGACGGGAGCTCACTCCACCATGCGGCCCTCGGGTCTTGAACTGCTGCACTGCAGTTTAGCGTCTTAACCACTGAGCCACCATAGTACCCCAATATCTTAAGTCTGGGCCAAAGTGGACCGAGATGGATGCCAGCCAGGCATCAGCCTGGAAAAACAGTTTCAAAACACAAGTCAGAGCAGCTGGCTGGCTACACCCCCTCCTTGCCCTGGAGTGATGCATGACTTTAGAACAATTGGTTGCCCAGGACCTATTGATTCACTCAGCATAATCCCATCAAACCCCCCCCCAGCCTCACTTCCCCTCACTCATTACCCCTTGATTAAGCGACAATTAATTAACACTTAAATCTTTTCACCTTTCCAATTGCCCTTCCCATCCAGTACCATCAAGTATCCAATTAACCATTAAGTCATTGTTTTCTGGCAAGCATGTCATCCCTGCCTAAGGGTATGTTTTGCCCTGTACCTATGGCACCCTGTCTACCCAGGAGCTATGTGTGTGTGTGCATGGCTTGGATCCCTCCTCACACCCCCACCTGCTCATGGGTTGTCTTTTGCTTCCTGAAATACTGGCTGTTTTGCTGCTTCTGTGGACCTCCTCACACCCCCACCTGCTCGTGGGTTCTCTTTTGCTTCCTGAAACACTGGCCGTTTTGCTGCTTCTGTGGACTTCTTCAGGATCAGTAATTATTGCCTTTCCCTAAAATTGCTTTCCCCTTTCCCTCCCTGCCTCTCTTAGTCAGCTCTTGTTATGTGTTTTAGTGTGTGCTTGTGTGTGCATGCATTTTTGTCCATTTCTATTTTCTTTTAAATTAAAACATGTTTCTGGTTGAACATCTTCCTGGTTTGTTTGAGAGTTCTCTTAAAGGGAAAAATCCTGGTGTACATTGGTGGAGATCCCAGTTTACCCG
>NW_015163149.1:312704-312848 GCF_001447785.1 Gekko japonicus
TTTCCCTGCCCCTTTCTCTCCTTCTCACTTATCAATTGACGTTTATTTTGTCTACCAGTTTTCAGCTTAAGTATTTATTTCATTTACAGCCCACCTTCCTCCCCAATGGGGACTCAAAACAGCTGACATCATACTCATCTCCTC
>NW_015163149.1:312876-313051 GCF_001447785.1 Gekko japonicus
AACCCTGTGAGGTAGGTTAGCCTGAGAAGAGGGTGTGTGTGACTGGCCCAAGGTCACCCAGCAGAGTTGCCAGCCTGACCCCTGGCCCTGCATGTCCCCCCTGCTGGTCAGTGGAAGGGCAGTGGAGTTGTGTCTGGCCACTACCAGGCCTGGCCACATCGTGTGAGTTTTGCAG
>NW_015163149.1:314456-314617 GCF_001447785.1 Gekko japonicus
CTCTTGGAGATTTAAAGGGATGGTGGAGTTTGGGCAAGGGAGGGACCTCGGCGTGGTATGCCATAGAGCCCTTTTTCCAAAGCAGCCGTTCTGGTGGACCTCCTGATGGCACCTGGGTTTTGGTTACTGTGTGGCACAGAGTGTTGGACCTGATTCAACAT
>NW_015163149.1:314679-336257 GCF_001447785.1 Gekko japonicus
ATGTGGCTCTTTTATTGCTGCTCTATATAACATGCACTCAAAAATAATGAATTTGTCCTGATGAAGGGATCGGGGGCAGGGGGACTTACAAATCAAGTGACCCTGTTCAAGAGAATGGCCGGTTTTTATCCTTCCTTCCTTCCTTCCTTCCATCCTTCCTTCCTTCCTTCCTTCCTTCCTTCCTTTATATACCGCTCACCCCCTGAGGACTCTGAGCGGTTTACATGTTCAGTTAATACCAATCCTTACCTAGGGCCACATACATACAATTCCTTCCTTCCTTCCTTCCTTCCTTCCTTCCTTCCTTCCTTCCTTCCTTCCTTCCTTTATATACCGCTCACCCCCTGAGGACTCTGAGCGGTTTACATGTTCAGTTAATACCAATCCTTACCTAGGGCCACATACATACAATGGGGAGAGTGATTAGCCTAACTAGACTCTAGCGAGTCTTCGTTGTTATCTGCTGGAGATCTTTTTCCCGGTCCTTCTGGCGCCGGTCTTCCTTCGGTCGTTGCGATTCCTTCGGGTCTGGGCCAAGCGCACGTCCGCACGTGCTTGCTGCCGGCCTCTGTTCGATAGGCTCCGGCCTGCTGCGTCGCCCCGCCTCCGTGCTTGCCGGCCCCGCCTCTGCTCACTTGCTCGCTCGACTCGCCGCCATGTTCTCCACCACCACCGCCACTCTGCCACTCGCGCTGCCGCCACGCCACGAAGGACGGGTGCCCCCCCCGCTCTAAGAGCAGGTACCCATTTGTCTACTTGCCCTTTAACGGGCTTTCGAGCCGCTCGGTGGGCGGGAGCCTGAGGAGGCTGGGGTTTGGGGGGGGGACTTCAAGGGGGTATGATCCTACAGAGCCTTCCAAAGCGGCCATTTTCTTCAAGGGAATTGATTCCTGTTGCCTGTAGATCTGTTGTGATCCCAAGAGATCTCCAGACTTGGCAAACCTAAGAACGGAGGTCTTTGAATTAGGTAAGACCATGCTCAGAACTGGCCCTTCTGCCTTAAAAAAAAAAATAGTTACTTCCGTAACACGGGTGTAATCTTATCCACTGGCACGAGGCAATATGAAACAATACACTGGGGCCAGTTTGGTGTAGTGGTTAGGTGTGCGCGGACTCTAATCTGGGAGAACCGGGTTTGATTCCCCACTCCTCCACATGCAGCTGCTGCTCTGACCTTGGGTCAGTCACAAGTTCTCTTGGAGCTGTTCTCTCAAGGGCGGTTCTCAAGAGAGCTCTCTCAGCCCCACCCACCTTTTTTAAAAAATATTTTTTTACTTTATTAAAAGATAAGTCAAGTATACATAAATAAACCCATGATGTCTCAACATTACTGCATAAACATTAATGCAAACTGTGAGTGCAGATACATATATCACAAGGCTGTCTATTAACTTGTCAGCAGGGTCTTCGTATGACCATATCCTTGTCACTTTCTTGTGATTTTCCAATTATTCTAAGATTACTATAATAGTAACGTATAATAAATCTAGATCTATTTTAGAAGGACCTCAATAGTATTTTGTGAGAGTGAGCCCCACCTACCTCACAGGGTGTCTGTTGTGGGGAGGGGAAAGGAAAGGAGTTTGTAAGCTGCTCTGAGACTCCTTCGGGTAATGAAGGGTGGGGTATAAATTCAATCTGTTCTTCTCCTCCTCCACATGCAGCTGCTGGCGTGAGCTTGGGTCAGTTACAAGCAATGCTCCCTCTAAGCTGTGGAGTCTTGTGAGCAAAAATCCAACTTGGTGAGCTGCTGGCATTAAAGTTGTGAGCACATGATTTGGCTCCTGCATGAATCAGTTTGCTCTGGAGCCCTCCTTCCTGAGCGGAGACAAAAATGTGTGAGCTGGAGGCTAAAGAACTGTGAGCTAGCTCACACTAACTCAGCTTAGAGGGAACCCTGGTTACAAGTTCTCTCAGAGCTGTTCTCTCAAGGGCAGTCTCTCAGCCCCACCTACCTCACAGGGGTGTCTGTTGTGGGGAGGGGAAAGGAAAGGAGTTTGTAAGCTGCTCTGAGACTCCTTCGGGTAATGAAGGGCCATGGGGTATAAATCCAATCTCTTATTCTCTCTCTCTCTCCCTGTCTTGTGACGCCCCCAGTGAACCTTGCCCCCCCTACACACCCATGAGCAGGTCTAAACGCCAGATTGTTCCAGTTGGCTTCACCAATGTGACTTCACCGATGTGACTGACCATTTCCCCGCACCTTGTTCCCCATTCCTAGATCCCATTCTTGAAATCACACCATGGCCCTATTGCACCATCTCACGATAGTGTAACCCCAAAAGTAGAATGCAGGCCTGTTACCGTAACACCAGAACTCAGCTTCGCCTTAAAAATAAAAGGCATTTGCTGGTAATGGGACACAGCGCAGTGGAGAAATCCAGCCTAATAAAGACAAGGTTATCAATTGTGGATCGGCACTTGGAAGTTATTAGCTGTGTTCCTACGAAAAGTGTGGTTTAGAACTTACATGGTTGCAGTGATGAGAATTCACATAATCTAAGGTATGTTGACAGGGTGCATTCCAAGACGGTCTCTTCCCAAACTGACCAAGATTAGTTAGAAGAATGGAAAATGAGTGGCTCTGTAGCGACAGAAAATCCCCCCTGGAGTCATCAAGACCTGTAGCTCAGCAACTGATTTGAAAAACAGATACCAAAACTGGGACAAAGTTTGAGTCCAGAGCACCTTGAAGACCAACAAAATTTTACTGCGGGTGCAAACGTTCGTGTGCAGGCATGCTTCTTCGGATACAATGAAATGGAAATGACCAGTCCATACATATAGGTAGGGGGTGAATGGGAAGTTAGCATACCGCATAATGAAGATGTTTAATAGAGTCAAGGACCAAACTGGAATAGCCAGCTTAGTTTATATGGTTACCATTTGTTTGGGTTTAATTCTGGGGAGAGAAACACGGTGAAGGAAATAAATATGTCAAAACTGGAGACTGATGGGCAGATGTAGCCTTCTTAATTGTGGAATGCTGAGAGTAATTGGCTGAGACCCTGGTGGGTCGCCGCGTTGGTCTGAAACGACAGAACAGTTAGAGTCCAGTCGGGCACCTTGAAGACCAACAATGGCCCCGGTCACACGGAGCATTAGCCATGCTACAGAGACGGAAGATAGGCGGATTTTCCGGGCGCGATCACAGCGCCACATCTGGGAAGCGTAGAGCTCCCGTGGCTCAACCGAGGCTTCCCGCCGAAGATGCGGTGTAGAAAACGAGTACCTCCGAGGTACTAGATTCTAGAAACCGCGGGGCAAGGGCAGGTGTCTGATCGCGTTTACGGTGGCATCCGGCGCCCGCCCATGTCCCCTCGCAAAAATTTTTTTCCCCAAGTCTCCATGGGATGCACACAAGCACCCAATGGAGCATGCACACATTTCAGTTAAAAAAAAACACACAACCCCATTTGCCGCGCTGCCCCACTTCTCTGCCGCATTGTGTGATCGGCACCTCCCCCCTAACCACAGGACCTTGAGGGGACCTCAACCGGACACCTGATCGCGCAGTCACGCATTATTTTGCTCCAGGGCAAACAGCCACACTCCCCCCCCCTTGCATTTTCCGGCCCGTATGACCGGGGCCAATCTCACTCTTTGAATCAAATGTCGTTGGTCTTAAAGGTGCCACTGGACTCTAACTTTGTTCTATGACTGAAACCCTGCCATTATGCTCCATCCGTCTCCTCTCCAGCAAGGAAGGAGGCGCACTCACAGACTCTTCTTGTCTGAAGTGAGGCAATTGGCTGTGTAGGGTTACCTCCCCTGTCCCCAGAGCAGCGAAATACATTCCCACCTACCATTCCAAATGCCTTTTGTTCTTGTTCAGTCGCATAGTCGAGTCCAACTCTTCGCGACCCCACGGACCAGATCACGCCAGGCCCTCCTGTCTTCCGCCGTCCTCCGGAGCCTGCCCAACTCCATGTCCGTTGTATCCATAACATTGTCCAACCATCTCATCCTTTGCCGTCCCCCTTCTTCTTTGACCTTCAGTCCTTCCCAGCATCAGGGTCTTCTTCTCCAGTGAGGGCTCCCTTCTCATTGGGTGGCCAAAGTACTTGAGCTTCAGTTTCATTATCTGGCCTTCCAGGGAACAGTCAGGGTTACATTACATTCCACTATTCATTACATTACATTACAGTCTACTATTCTAATCTATTGTTACTGAAACTGGGGCAGTTACTCTTCTGGAGTGTCCCTCTGATATTTAATACGTCAAAAGATAGAAAGTGAATCTCTGGAACAAGAGCTTAAGTGCAGAATTAATGCCCTTTTAATATATACATATATTTATATTACCATTTAAGTGGAGACGCGGAGGCTCAGAGGGTAAGAAACTGAGATGCAGACTGGAAGGTCGGTAGCTCGGCAGTTCGAGACCCGAGTGCCACGAGACAGAGTGAGCTCCCGTCTCTGCTCCCAGCTCCTGCCAACCTAGCAGTTCGAAAGCAAGAAATTGCAAGTAGATAAATAGGTACCACTTCGGTGGGAAGGTGACAGCGTTCCGTGCACCATCAACCCGCCCACCTAGACACAACCGTTACAGGCGTCAGGCCCATTAATTGCATCGTAACCCACAAGACTTTTTCCAAGACCTCTGGTTCCTATCTCAGGGCCATTAATTGCAGCGTAACTCACGAGACTTTTTCCAAGACCTCTGGTATGTGGGTTTATATACCCTTAACTCATACCCATAGCTACCCTGAACTGCCAGGCATCTGGTATTCCTTTGTGGTTTCAGATCCACTTGCCACAGGGCAGTGCGGGGTCAATTATTCTGGTACCTGAACCTACAGTGCAATGCACGTATCACACAACAACCAACAGGGGTCATTTTATTCACGCTCGATGGACATATTTTTACTAAAATTTTACTAGGACATATTTTTACTAAGATTTTACTAAGAACACCTTGGCGTTTAGTCATGCCGGCCACATGACCCTGGAAACGTCTTCGGACAGCGCTGGCTCTTCAGCTTGGAAACGGAGATGAGCACCACCCCCTAGAGTTGGGTTTGACTGGCTTTTGAGCAAGGGAGACCTTTACTATTAGGAGCAAAGGGATAAGTGGGAAGCACAAAACATCATTTGTTAGACACATTTTAAGGACACTGCATGATGTAAAAATATCAAACATGAAAAAGTCACATCGCAAAGAGTATCATAGCAAATCAAAACATGATAAGACAATCAGTACTTCAGCATAATATATTTCCATGTATATTTCCATTATTTCCTATCTATAGGGCTAGGTAGAAAAACATACAACCAAGAAATAGAAGAAATGCCTTTCATGAGCTTGTGCAAGCAGGACACCATTTGGAAATCCTTGTTGAAAGACTGAGAACGTAAGATTCTGGTAAACCTAATTCCAGATCTTTTACGCTCTCCAGAAGCTGAAAGAAAGCGCAAGGGTTGTTCAGTTAGATTTGAGTCGGTAGCCCTTTAGTAAGAGTTTCCTGATCCCCCTGGTCTCGGGGTGGATGGGGGCGGGATGGGGTGGTGCTTTTCTAGCTCCAGGTTGGGAAACTCCTGGAGATTGGGCAGGTGGAGCCTGGGGGGTTGAGGGACCTCAGTGGGGTACAAGGTCATAGAGTCCACCCTCCAACGCATCCGTTTCCTCCAGGGGAACTGATCTCTGCAGTGCGGAGATGCGCTGGAGTTCCAGGAGATCCCCCCAGGTCCCGCCCAGAGCCTGGCCTCCCTAGCGCAACGGGATTTTCAGGGTAGAAACATCCGAGGGTCAACATTCCCTTCATCAGATATGGGAGCTGTGACTCTTGAAATCTCATACCCTGGGAACCTTCTTGGTCTCTAAGTTGCTCCTGGATTCAAATCTGTGCCGTGGCCAACGTGCCCATTCGCTGATGCTGTCTTTCAGGGCTGCTTAGTATGCTTCTCCTGTGTGGCCACCGATGCACGGAGGTTTCCTTTCATAAAAGCCTGCAAACACAGTGCGGTTGGGCCTGCCACAGGCAGACACACAGAGGTCAGGTCAGGGGGGTGAGGTTTCAGGGGATCATCTCATTCCCCTTCCACGTGTTCATGCCTATCAGGGGGAATGTGTGAGCGGTCTGACTGTGTCGACTTGGTGGGGAAATCCCCAGGGCAGAAGCTGAGCATCCTTGATCAAGGCCCGTTCCTCATGTTGATGCAGAGACGGTCCCAAACAGGTAGGGCTAGACAGGAGCAACCGGCGTCTCTCAGCTGGGCCCTGAAACGTGGGGGGACCATGTCGCCCGTGCTACGTGTTCAGCCTGTCCACACACATCAGGGCGAGGACGGGGCCTGAGCCCGAATTGTTTACGCCTCTTCATTTAGAAAGGAGACACTAAAAACTAGGGTTGGCAGCCTCCAGGTGGGGCCTGGGGATCTCCCGCGTTCACAACTGACCTCCAGCGGACAGAGATCAGCTCCCCTGGAGAAAATGGCTGCCTTGGAGGGGGGACTCTCTGTGGCATTGGACCACGCTGGGGCCACTCCCCTCCCCAAACCCCGCCCTCTCCTGGCCCCACCCCCCAAAGTCTCCAGGTGTTCCCCAACCCAGGACTGGCAACCCTACTAAAAACAACTATTCAACTGTTGTACATCGTCCTGAGCCCATTTGGGGAGGGTGGTATATAAATCTAATAAAATAAATAAATAAAAATATGTAGATCACCTTAAATCTGCCATTAGAGGGGAACATCCTTAAGTTCAGTCCTATGGTCTCCTCTCTGCGTAAGAGGGAGGCCATTTATACGGGGAGGATGCCCTCTGCCTTGAAGGAAATTCCCCGCCCAGTATTTTCCCTATTTCGCTCTCCTTCCCAACTCCACAGGAGGCATGGGAAACGGGCCCGGCAACCTCTCCCGTTATCCAGAAAAACCTCTGAACTTTTGGCTTGGCTTGAAAGAGAACCAAGGTGGAGACTAGAGCGCAAACAAATTGCATAAGAGTGGGTTGGGGCTATTGGGTTTCCAGAGACGGAGTTTATATGAGATCCTCTCCAGCTGCGTAGGCACAGTCAGCTGCCCGCAGAGTTCCTTCAGCCGCCATGGATCTCCTCGGAGCCGGGACCGTCTTCCTCATCATCTGCCTCTCTTGCCTGGTGGCCCTCTCCACGTGGCGACAGATGCGCGGGAAGAGCAAGATGCCACCCGGACCGACTCCCCTGCCCTTCATTGGGAACTTGCTGCAGGTCAACTTGAAGGACATGCACCGTTCGCTGGTGAAGGTAATCCCTTCTACGTGTCCCCCTCTTCTTCTCTCTCACGCACATGCATCTCAAACACAAAATTATGTACTCACAGAATCCTTAAACATCTGGTTTGCTTCTGAACACAACTCCAGATCGAACCGTCTGTTTCTTCTTCACTCTTTGTTAGCATCTCCCGACTCCGACCCTTCACGCTCCTCTTCTTTAAATCTCTTCACATACGGCACCGCTTTATGTTTTAATATCTTTGTGCATTATGACTACGGGGTGATGACACTGCCTGACGAGTGCATCTTTATGAAATCTGCTCAGAAGAGTAATTAATTCAATTAACATAAGAACATAAGGGAATGAATGATGTTTATTTACGGTCAAAGGCCATTTGTTAAAATAATACATATTCGTTAAAATGCAAACAGATTCGCTTTCAGTCCAAAAATATATATTTAGACATATAACCTTAAAAGCATTAAAACGTTAAAAAAATAAAAAGTTTAACAGTCCATTATATCAGAATAACTATGAAAATGTCTAAAACTAAGTCATGCAAAAGGTGACTGAGAGTTTTTATTGTAGAATTTTACCAGCTGCAAGCAGAATTTAGCTATTTGTCTGGAGTTCTGCTGATCTTCCTCTGTCAGAAATCTCTCTAGATCAGCACTATCTGCATCAAGTGCTGGTCTATCTAAGAGGGGGGCAATAAGCTTATCCCTGTAAACCTGATGAAAAGAACAGCAGAAGGACATGTGGGGCAGAACATAGGAGAACTTAGAGAAGCCAATGTTGGATCAGGCCAATAGCCAATCCAACACTCTGTCACACAGTGGCCAAAAATACCCATTGCCATCAGGAGGTCCAGCAGTGGGGCCAAGACACTAGGAGCCCTCCCACTGTTGCCCCCCCCCAGCACCAAGAATACAGAGAATCACTTGCCCTAGACACAGAGTTCCTACCTATACCTTGTGGCTAAGAGCCACTGATGGACCTCTGCTCCATATGTTGATCTAATTCCCTCTTGAAGCCATCCATGCTTGTAGCCGCCGCCGCCTCCGGTGGCAGTGAATTCCATGTGTTAATCACTCTTTTGGTGAAGAAGTCCTTCCTTTTATCCATTCTAACCCGACTGTTCGGCAATTTCATGGAGTGCCCACGAGTTCTCACGAGTTCTTGTCTTGTGAGATTAAAATGATTAAAATAAAGCCACCAACAATTCCCTAAGATGCAAAATAACAACTAAGGAGTGAACGTGCAAGTAAAACAGCAGGTCTGAAATTGAACATGGTAGCCACTGGCACGGATAGCTTTCCAGACATGGTGGACAGGTCTCTTGCTGGCCTTGGGTCACACCATAAATGACGTCTTCATTTGAAGCCAGTGGAAAAAATTGAGAAACCAGCCAGCCTCACTGGTCATGTCAAACCTCCTGTGTTTGTCCAAGAATGTTCACAGTCTCCCCTCAGAATTTGTTGGGAAAGTCTGGAAGAAGAGAGACTGGAGCTCGGAAGGGGGGTGGCGGCTGATCCGGTACTTAGCTATGCAATTGTGGCCATCCCTGAAGCCGCCCTCTTCCAGAGTGCCCTACTTCACAGGGTCGTCGTCAGAATAAATAATTGCACAGAGACATTTGGAGGCTGTAGTGCACACAAATGAGATCGAGAACCAAATATTGCACTGACCAAAAAGATTCAGTTGTTTGATTTTGTCAGCAAACTCTCTGCAGGCACGGCGGCTCCCATGGGTGGGAAGGGGGACCGTGACGAATCGAAGCAGAGAAAGTCCATGTGTCTAGGCTGGCTCACGCTGAGACCCATTGCCAAAGGATTAACCGGATGACATAACTCAGCCCCGAGTTAATCCGAAACACGTTTCTACCTGTGGGTTTTCCTTTTCCTGGAAGATGCCTTGTATTTCCTAGTGTTTTCTTTCTTAAAAGCTTGAATCGCACACAATTGCAGAGATAGATTTCAGAAGATTGCCTTGGGACTGGAAACTGGAAACCGGCTTAGACTTAAACACATAATGACTTTTCTCGGTTTTCAGGGTCCCTTGCCAAATGGTTCGGATCTGCCAGTAACTTTCCACTAACAGGTGAGACTTCCCAAAGACCAATGTAATTGCCCGGCTCACCCGCTCACCCCTCCCAAAGAACAGTTTCCAAAAGCAATTAATAAAACCCTTTTGGGTGGCAATTCTCACACTTCCCCAAGTCGTTATTGACTGACATACTGATTGAGTGAATTTCTAGCCTGCCCTCCCCTGCATAGCAAGGCTCAGGGCGGGTTACAGCAGTATAATAAATTATAATAAAATAATCATAGTATTGACTGTTGTTTAAATCCAGATTTAGCATCATTTACGGCACCGTTTAATACAACTCCTCCTGAGTCCACTCCACGTATGTGCACAGTAGATAGTAACCAATATTATGGGATGTGTGCAGATGAGTAGAAGCCATATAAGAAGAAGAAGAGATTGGATTTATACCCCACCCTTCACTACCCAAAGGAGTCTCAGAGCGACTTACAAACTCCTTTCCCTTCCCCTCCTCACAACAGACGCACTGTGAGGGAGGTGGGGCTGAGAGAGCTCTGACAGCTCTTTTTCAAGAACAGCTGTGCCAGAACTATGGCTTGCCCAAGGTCACCCCGCAGCTGCAAGTGGAGGATGGGGAATCAAACCAGGTTCTCCCAGATTAGAGTCCGCGCACTTAACCACTACACCAAAGTGTGCGGAGGGAGGCCAATACTGATAGAGGTCCACCGCCTCAGCCATAGGTCTGGTGGAACATCTCCATATTACAGGCCCTGTGAAACTGTAGTAAGTCCTGCAGGGTCTGGATCTCTCCCGGGAGACTGTTCCATCGGGCAGGTGCCCGAGTCAAAAAGGCTTTGGCTCTGGTTAAGGCTAAGCGGACCTCCTTCGAGCCGGAATCACCAGCAGATGTTGATCCATCGAGCGTAACGTTCTTTCAGGGTCATACTGAGAGAGGCGGCCCTGAAGGAATGTTGGTCCCAGAGCACACAGGGCTTTCTACCAGGACCTTGAACTTGATCTGGTATTCAACTGGGAACCAGTGCAGCTGGTGTAGCACTGGTTGTATATGAGCTCTTAATGGTGTTCCTGTGAGAACGCTGCATTCTGGACCGGCTGCAGTTTCCGGGCCAGTCTCAAAGGTAGCCCTGCGTAGAGCCATTGCAGTAATCCAGCCTGGTGGTGACCGTTGTGTGGATCACTGGATCGCACATTTTAGCCAGTCTGAGAGGAATCAGGTATCCCTGTGGTTTCAGTTTAAAACAGTTTTATCTTAAGGCAGAACTGACCGTGTATTTATACCACTCTACAAATTGTTGCACTTAGTTGATTTCAACTTCAGATCTTTCCCTCAGCATTTAACAAAACTTGGATCTTCTTTCCTTGCTCTTTGGGACAGACTTTGATATATCTTAGGACAAGAGAGTATAAGAAGAAGGAAGTTTCTGCAATACATGGTCAAGATTTTATAAATGGTTGGAAGACTATTACAAATAAACAATATAGACATATGAAGTGAACATTTTGGGAGGCTTCATTTCTATATTAATATGCAAAAAACCTATGCAAAACTATTTGGTGATAATAATTGTAGTAAACATTGCAGGAGAATACAGCCAGATGATATAGATAAGTATATGTAACCCCCATTTCATGTAACTGTGTTATGTCTGTTTTTGTTTGTTTTTGTCCATTGGGGAAAAAAATCATTATGTATCTTCGTCAACGAATTACAGGTTTTTGTCATCAACAGAGTTTCTATCCTAGTTAGTACTCAGACAGCAATCCAAAGGAGGTCTACTCAGAATCCTGCTCAGGTCTATTCATGGAGATTTACTCCACGGAAAGTGTTCTTGGGAGTGCATTGAGAGAGCATGGATTAGAGGAGACGACTGAGAGGTGACAGGATTACCACCTTCAAGTACTTGGGCTGTCAGATAGAGGATGGGGCAGAGTTGTTTTCTGTTGCCCCAGAAGGTCAGACCAGAACCAACAGGCTGAAATTAAAAGAGTTTTCACAGACTGGTTCCTCAGTGGAACAGGTTTCCTCAGGAGGTGGTGGGCTCTCTTTCTTGGGAGGAGGTTTCCAAGCGGAGGCTAGACGGCCCCATCGGACAGCCGTGCTGATTCTGTGAACTTCGGCAGATCCTGAGAGGGAGGGCAGGGAGGGTTGCCTCAGTGCTTAGTTCTCGTGGCCCTTTCTTACACGCCCAGGGAAATGCTGATCGCCACTTTGGGGGTCAGGAAGCCATTTTTCTCCAGACCAATTTGGCCCCGGGGATCCTGGAGGTTTTTTGTCATCTTCTGGGCATGGAGCAGGGGTCACTGGATGTGTGTGTGTGGGGGGGGAAGGTATTTGTGAATTTCCTGCCTTGTGCAGGGGGTTGGACTAGATGACCCTGGAGGTACCTTCCAACTCTATGATTCTATGATTCTGTCTACCGATTCAGAGAAATAGCGCCTTAGCTGAAGATATTCATGGAGCAGTGGTCTTCCTTAAAAGAGTTATAGTATCTAACTGTCCTGTCCAGTCACTGTATTGACCCAGTATAACTCCCACCTCTTTAAAATAAGTGATTGAAATTAGGGATCTCCCACCACTGATTTTTTTTAAATTATCTCCAGTCCAAACTACTAACAACAAAACTGAGCTTTTACTATGGATTGTCCGATCTTTTGGTTTTTGCTTAAAAAGTTACCGTTAAGTGGCAGCCTAGGAAATGCTTGCTCCCCGAACCCAAGCGGCTATATCTGCTCTGAAGCCAAGTCTGTAAGCCAATCAATACATTTGGCTTGGAAATGTTTGCCAAATGAGCAAGTCCCTTTTGATTTTGGCACGTTCCTTCTGCTGAAGTTGTTTTCTAGCAGCCAATGACTGTTGCAGATGACACAAAGTTAGGTGGGATTGCTAATTCTGAAGAAGACAGAGTCAGGATTCAAAATGATCTAGACAGGCTGGAGCAGTGGGCTGAGACAAATAAAATGAATTTCAGTAGAGATAAGTGCAAAGTCCTACACTTAGGTACAAAAAATCAAAGGCACAGATATAGAGTGGGAGGGACTTGGCTTGACAGCAGCACATGTGAAAGGGATCTGGGTGTTCTGGTTGATCACAAGTTAAACATGAGCCTGCAGCATGATGCGGCTGTGAAGAAAGCGAATGCAATCTTAGGATGCATTCACAGAAGCCTTGTGTCCAGATCACAGGAGGTGGTAGTTCCGCTCTATTCTGCTATGGTCAGGCCTCACCTGGAGTCCTCTGTCCAGTTTTGGGCACCACATTTTAGGAAGGATGTTGACAAGCTCGAGTGTGTCCAGAAGAGGGCAACCAGGATGGTGAGAGGGTTGGAGTCCAAGTCTTATGAGGAAAGGCTGAAAGAGTTGGGTCTGTTTAGCCTGGGAAAGAGAAGGCTTAGAGGAGACATGATTGCAGTCTTCAAGTATTTGAAGGGCTGTCATGTAGAAGATGGAGCAGATCTATTCTCTCTTGCTCCGGATTGCAAGACTAGATCTAATGGGTGGAAATTACAAGGGAGTCGTTACTGGCTCAATATCAGGAGAAACTTCCTAACTGTCAGAGTGGTTGAGGAGTGGAACAGTCTGCCTCGGGAGGTGGTGGAGGCTCCTTCGCTGGACGTTTTCAAGCGGAGGCTGGACGACCATCTTTCGGGTATGTTGTAGGTATGTAGGGCTTTCTTTCGGCTCTGCTCCTGCAGAGTGCAGGGGGTTGGACTAGATGACCTGCAAGGTCCCTTCCAACTCTAACATTCTATGATTCTATGAAAGCTTGGAATGGACCCTGCTTGTTTATGTCTTCTATATCGATTCTCCAAGTATGGCCCCATCAATGTTGTTGAGGTACCTTTTCCCCCACTTGGCCGCCACGTAATTAGTCCCTTAGGGAGCCGATGAGCGGCCACCGCAGCCCTCGCTCAGGATCAATCTGTAAAGTGGGTTTTTCATAATATGCTCTATTAAAACTGGTGTCTGTTATGTTTTGTTGTTGTTGTTGTTGTTGAAGGTTAGTTTCTTTGGAATCTGAAGATGGTTCTTTCGAATTTGCTGTAATTGTATTTTTGACAGGGTCCTTCTCTTTTTGTTGTTCATTAACACTAGTTTCTTAAGGATTTGAAGCACTGTCTGGACTCTGGAGAGCAGATCAAGCTACTTTCACTTCTTTACCATCACAAATTTCAGCAAAGAACCTTTAGATTTTTTTAAAACCTTCCTCCCTTTCTTTTTCTGTTTTTCACTTCCAAACTGATATCTTCTCCTATAGCTGTCAGACATTTTGAAACTACAAGGATAAATATTAATACCATATCTCTGAAAATTCTTTGTTAAAATACAAACAACACTGTATTTAAAAATTCAATTGTTTATATTATATTTATTATATTATTAATTGCAGCAACTCAAATTGAAAGTTAGAGCTCAGCTCAACAATTGGATATTACACCTACTAGAATTTCCATCAGTAATATACTTTTGCATATAATAATTTTATGGAACTACTTATAATCAGTTCTGAAATAAGGCTGAGTATATTTGAGATGTAACCTTTTTCCCCCAAAAATGTTATAATCCAGCACACAGTATATAGACACGATAAAATATACATGTGCACTTCATACCAAACTTATTCACACATGTTTAGTGAATAACAATCACGTATTCACAAAATTAATAAAGTGTTTACATAAATTAATCCCTAACCTATATAGATAACTTCCTAATGAAATTGCTTATAATGTGTAAAAAGGTAAAGGTAAAGGTTCCCTTGCTCGAAAGCCAGTCGAATCCTACTCTAGGGTTGCGGTGCTCATCTCTGTTTCAAAGCCGAAGAGCCAGCGCTGTCCGAAGACGTTTCCGTGGTCATATGGCCGGCATGACTAAACACCAAGGCGCACGGAACGCTGTTACCTTCCCACCGAAGCGGTACCTATTTATCTACTTGCAATTTCTTGCTTTCGAACTGCTAGGTTGGCAGGAGCTGGAACTAGAGATGGGAGCTCACTCCATCATATGGCACCTGGGTCTCAAACTGCTGAACTACCGACCTTCCACAGCCTGCAGTTCAGCGTCTTAACCACTTGAGCCACCGCAGCTCCTTATAAAGTGTACCTTTTAAGTAATCAAAACAGAGAACATTTTGATGGATGCACTGTTATTTTGCGCTATAGTGAGAGGCATAGTGACTGTAAACTGTATGGTCGAGATGGCCTCAGCCGGAGGGACCAATGGAATGAGGGCGGAGAGGAGGCCCACGTAAGCCTCAGCACAGTTTACTTTTTTCTCTGGTATTTGTGCAAAAACTCTAAGGTAGACACATTGCTGCAACATCGGCTGGGCCTGGGTCATTTGCAGGGTAAGTCCCACCCCACTGGCCAGCTGACCAGTGGAATCATAGAATCACAGACTTGGAAGGGACCTCCAGGGTCATCTAGTCCAACCCACTGCAAAAGGCAGGAAATTCACAAATACTTCCCCACGCACACACACCCGTGACCGCTGTTCCACACCCAGAAGATGACCAAAAAAAAACCCCTCCAGGATCCCTGGCCAAAGTGGCCTGGAGAAAAATTGTTTCCAGACCCCAAAGTGCCGGTCGGCATTTCCCTGGGCATGTCAGAAAGGGCCACAAGAACTAAGCACCGAGGTGACCCTTCCTGCCCTCCCTCTCACGGTCTAACTAAGTTCACACAAATCAGCACTGCTGTCAGATGGCCATCTAGCCCCTGCTTGAAAACCTCCTCCAAAGGAGAGCCCACCACCTCCCGAGGAAACCTGTTTCTCGGAAGGAAAGGGAGGTCTACCCATACCACCCTCCACTTGGGGAGCTCTGGAACCCTAACACATACTTCGACTGTGTTGCTATAAAGACAAATATAATCCAGGCTGGATGACATTCGTCTTTATACCAACGCAGTCATAAAATATCATTTTAAAAATTTTATGGTGGAAGGGGGCAGGCAGGGCCCACAAAGGCAAAAGTGCCTACGGCCCACAAAAGTCATAATATGACCCTGTTTATGACCCTTCGTGCCTTTCTCTGCAGTGGGGGAAACCCTTTTTCTTTCTCCTACATTCTGCTACATCTGTTTTCGGTTTTAAAATGTCAGGGGCCAAGTGGCTGAGCAAATAAATTATCTTTTCATCTTCAGAGTTGATGTTTGATAGCCTCCCTTGCTTTACACAAGCAAAAACATACTGAAGCCCAATGGGGCTACTCCCATGTAAGGGGATCACACCCTGCCCATGCGTTCCAAGGAAACAGGCAGAGCCAGGGGGCTGCTGGATTGCTGGAATATTTCAGCACCAATGCTCCCTTGAAGCTGTCGAGTCTTATGAGCAAAAATTCTACTTTGTGAGCCACAGGCATTACATTTTGAGCAAGCAATCTGGTAGTGGCATAAATTAGTTTGCTCTGGAGCAGTGTTCCTTCTAAACTGTGAGTGTGAGCTAGCCCACAGTTTTTTAGCCTCCAGCTCACACATTTTTGTCTCATCTCGGGAAGGATGGCTCCAGAGCAAACTAATTGATGCAGTAGTCAAATCGCTCGCTCACAGCTTTAATGCCTGGAGCTCACAAAGTAGAATCTTTGCTCACAAGACTCCACAGCTTAGAGAGAGCATTGCTCTGGAGCCCCATCCTTCCCAAGCTAAGACAAAAATGTGTGAACCAGAGGCTAATATACTGTGAGCTAGCTCACACTAATGCAGCTTAGAGGGAACACTGTTCAGCACATGTGCAGAAAATAACAGAGGGAAGCTGGAACAGATGGAGAGGGGAAGTCTGAACTGATCCCACCAATAGCACAATCATCAGAAGTACCACAATACGTGTGAAAACGTGAAAGGCGATTGCAGTCTGAAAAACAACAATGTTTTGTAAAAAAAAAATTGTATCAACAGCTGTTAGGGGCAGGGGTCATTTCCTGCAGGAGCGCACAGGAGGGGAGCTCCGGCAGTAAGGAGCCAAGGGGGCGGGCACATGCAACAAGCCCCACCCCCTGCTCCCAGCAGCCCTCAGTCAGAGCAAGAAGCAGCCAGGTAAGCTGCAGAGCTCCCCCTGGCCCCCCGGCCCCAAACAGTCCAGTGGCACCTTTAAGACCAGGTTTTATTCAGGCACAAGCTCTCCCTCCTCTGTGAGGATAGATTTGCACATCCCCACCCCCAATAGCTAGCAATCCAAAACAGTCCAGTGGAGCCTGAGTGGTGGGTGTTGCCTTCTGACACACTTCCGGTGATGTCAGGGGGTGTGGCGTATGCAAACGAGTTATGCTAATGAGCTCCGGCACCTCTTTTTCTATGAAATGACCCCTAGTTAGGGGTAACTTTTTAAAGTGTGAGATATGCAAATAAAGAGTACCATCTTTAGCATTCTTCCCCCTCAGATTTCTGGATCTCACAGAATCATAGAATCATAGAGTTGCTTTAGCAGATTCTTCCCCCTCAGATTTCTGGATCTCATAGAATCATAGAGTTGGAAGGGATTTCCAGGGTCATCTAGTCCAACCCCCAGCACAATGCAGGAAATTCACAAATACCTCCCCCTCCACACCCTCAGTGACCGCCGTTCCACGCCCAGAAGATGACAAAAAAAACCCCTCCAGGGTTGCTTCCTGACCCCAACGTGGCGACCGGAATTTCCCTGGGTGTGTAAAAAAGGGCCACAAGAACTAAGCACTGAGGCAACCCTTCCTGCCCTCCCTCTCATGACCTGCCTAAGTTCGCAGAATCAGCACTGCTGTCAGATGGCCGTCTAGCCTCCACTTGAAAACCTCCCAGGAAGGAGAGCCCATCACCTCCCCAGGAAGCCTGTTCCACTGAGGAACTGACGTTCTTCCCAATGCTTGGCCAAAAACTCTTCTGATTTAATTCCAACCCGTTGGTTCTGGTCCGACTTTCTGGGGCAACAGAAAACAACTCCGCCCCATCCTCTATCTGACAGCCCTTCAAGTACTTGAAGATGGTGATCCTATCCCCTCTCCATCGTCTCCACTCCAGGCTAAACAGGCCCAGCTCCTTCGACCTTCCCTCATAGGACTTGGTCTCCAGACTCCTCACCATCTTGGTTGCCCTCCTCTGGACATGTCCCAGCTTGTCTAGATCTTTCTTACATTGTGGTGCCCAAACCTGAACACAACACTCTAGGTGAGGTCTCACCAAAGCAGAGCAAAGTGGTACCATCGCATCTTGTGATCTGGACACTCTACTTCTGTTCATACATTCTGTTGATCTCACCCTTCCCCAACTTCCACGTGCATCCCGTGTGTATCCACTCCTTTCATAGCGACACCACCCAGCCCCTTCCATGTCTAGACCCAGCTCTGGAACCCTTGTGTCTTTGTGTGAAGATTTCCCTAGCAAAATCTCATTCCCCTCCTTGGAATCCGCAACACTCATCATGGTTTAATGCAGGGGTGTCGAAATCATTTGTTATGAGGGCCGGATCTGACATAAATGAGACCTTGTTGGGCCGGGCCATGTGTGTCATCAAATGTCATGCCAGGTAGGGGGAGATATAAACTTTATAAAAGGACACAATCACAAAGGGTATTTTTTTTACTTAAAATAAAAACATGCGTAAAACATTAGCACTCTTGCAATAGGTTATTTATTTAACAGTGTCTGATAACTGACACCTCTTGCTCTGAATTATTGCATCAAAATGTCTGTGCTGTTGCAATCTTGAGTATGCTGTTCAGGGGTGTATCTGTAAGCTGCAAACCTACGATGACGCAGCAGCAGCAGAACTGGAAGAACAAGCAGACAATAACCAGTTCCACTGCGGGCCCAATAGAAGCCCTCCGGGGGGCTCATCTGGCCCCCGGGCCACATGTTTGACACCCCTGGTTTAATGCATCCCAAAAAGCATGAAACAAAGATTTAAATGAACGCTTTCATTAAAAAACAGTGGAAACAAATATGGAGCTCCACAGTCTACAATTCAAGATCCGTTCCTATTCAAACACAAGCAACCAAAATTCTACTCAAATAGTATTTAACGCCAAGCAACTGGCGCACATGTTACCATCTCAATCCCTTTTATGTTGGAAATTATGTGACAATCACGAATTCTTCTTTCATTGCTGGTGGTTGTGCCCACACGTTAGTAATTTCTGGTCAGAAGTTCTCAAAAAAACAACAAAAGGGTAACGGGATACGTTATTCAGAAGGTTCCTACCTTAATCCTGTTAAATCCGTGGCCCAAATCTCAGATTAATAACAGAGACAGAGAATTAATCTCAGTCCTACTTACTGCCACAAAAAGCATCATTGCCATGAAATGGAAAGACAAAACCACACCCACAACTGAACATTGGTGCAGAAAAGTTTGGGAGTCTTTCATAGCTGATAGAATCACAGAATGGACAACTCAATATAAAATATCAACCGAACAAAAGACTGCAGTGCCCAAATGGATTCGATTCATAGAAGCACAAAATGGTATACTAAACAAATGTTAACCAAACGAGTTGGGTAGATTGATCTGCTCTTGTTATTGTTTCAATTAAACTAAAACAAACCCTGGGGGGGGGGGAACTGAAAAGGGAGGAAATAAGAAAAGGAGTACGGCATTACACAAAAATTGTACAAATCTTACCGTTGTCAAAACCTTTTGTATTGCAAGTCAAGTACTGTATATTTTCTGTTATGATTCTTGTATTGCATCTTGTTTTTATTTTCATACGATAAATAAAAATATTATTTTTTAAAAAATCACGGTTCAATGCAAGCAAACAAAACAGAACGAAGAATCCAAACAGGCATGACAGCCATAATACGGAAAATCTGTGAAGACTCTTAAAAAGGGCAAATGAAAACAGTTCAAGTATCATTTTGGTGAACATCCCAAGTTTTTGGCACTCTCTGTCTTACATAACTTGTTTGTCTTGCTATCAGGCCTGTCTTATTTCCCAACAATTCCCTTCCCTTCCTCCTCCTCTGTTTCTTTTCAACCCGGCGCTCTTCTCTCTCTTTCAGATCAGTGACAAATATGGCCCCGTCTACACCATCCATCTGGGGCCCCGGCGGGCCGTGGTGCTGCGTGGATACGATGCGGTGAAGGAGGCCTTGGTGGACCAGGCTGAAGAGTTCAGCGGCCGTGGGGAGCAGGCCACCTTCGACTGGCTTTTCCGTGGCTATGGTCGGTCTCTTCTTTTTTAAAACGTTTAATCATTTTTATTAAATAAATATAAAACAATTGATACACAGAATCCCAAACGATACGAACTATTTAACATTAATAATATTCCTGATATTCTGTTCAGTATAACTATCTAAAACTTAACTAATTAAAACTCTTGACATGTTTTGTAATAATACAGTTGGGTTAGCAAGCATCTTGTATAAATGTAAGCATTTGAGTTCAACTAGCTAATATCTATTGATCAAAATTAAAACATACTCTAAATCTGGGGTTTATAGAATAAATACTTCAGGTGAAACTAAATAATCAGGAATAATTCCATTCTGTGCTATGTAATTTATGGCCGAAAACCATTTTTCAACAAAAGTTGACTAATAGTTTTTATGTTCAAGTTGTAACAGACTATTTGTGGTTTTTTCCCTAAAATGTAGCAGTCCCATATCTTAGACATCCATAACAAAACTGAAGGCGCTGATTTGTTTTTCCACTTTGCAGCTATTGCTGTCTTTGCGGCAGGTAATAATGTGACAATCAAAGTCTTTCGTATTTGTGGAATTGCAATATCTTCCCATAGATTAAGCAGTATGAGCTCAGGTCATAAAGGGAGTGAATACCCTGTTATCAATAGGATCAGTTTCAATAAAGGTAAAGGTAAAGGTTCCCTTGCTCGAAAGCCAGTCGAATCCGACTCTAGGGTTGCGGTGCTCACCTCCGTTTCCAAGCCGAAGAGCCAGCGCTGTCCGAAGATGCTTCCGTGGTCATGTGGCCGGCATGACTAAACACCAAGGCACACGGAACGCTGTTCCCTTCCCACCAAAGTGGTCCCTATTTATCTACTTGCAATTTCTTGCTTTCGAACTGCTAGGTGGGCAGGAGCTGGGGCCAGAGACGGGAGCTCACTCCATCATGCCTCACACTCGGGTCTCCAACTGCTGAACTTACCAATCCTTCCACAGCCTGCAGTTACATAAGAACATAAGAACATAAGAAACACCTTTTCAATTTTCAATACCTTTTGCCAAAATCCAGCAATATAATAACACAACCACCAGTCTCTTCTTTGACAGACAGCTCATTCTTGGTTGCAGTTTGCATCTATGTATTTTAGGGTGTAGATATTGAGCAGTCCTAATTCCATCTACTCTCCCAAAATCTGTGTAAAATAGATTATCATTTACATTAAAACAAACAAACAAACAGAGGTGGGATTTCAGCTTGGCTCCAGCGTCTTGTGCAATGGGCCACTAAGATTTATGTGACTGTGGTGATTACACAATTATATACTCGGGAGAGGACCTCAGGGGTCATCAAGCTCAGCCTCTTCCAGCTGTGTGTGTGTGAAGTGCCATCCTGTGTGTGAAGTGTAAAGTCCGACTCCTGGCGACCCTTGCAAACTGAGGGGCCTTTGTGGCTTCCTTGACTGATTCGATCCATCTCCATTTGGGTCTCCCTCTTCCCCGGTTCCCTTCAAATGTTCCTAACATTATTGTCTTTTCCACTGAAGTAAACAGTTATACATTATTCGAGGTGACCCCCTCGGCCAGGGCCAATGAGGGGCTAGGCAAAAGCCTGCCGAAGTAACAGACATTTAGGGTTGCCAAACCCCTCCCCCCAGGTGTCCCCCACTTTGGGGGGGGTTCTACCCACAGCCAGCCAGCTGGTCAACAGGGGAAGCCCCGCCCCAAGCCCCAACACCCGCATCCACCCTTCTCCCTTCTCCCTGCACTTAAAGGGGCTCCCTTTAAGTTTCTTGAGGATCACAAAACCGTGGGGGAAATCGGGCGAAGCCGCAGGTCAAAATGCAGCTGCGCGACTTCGAGTGGGAAATTGACCAATAGAAGCCGGGGCAAAGGGAGGCGCGACCACGGTGCAGCTCTTGTGCGAAATCGGTCTTACTGTCCACCCCTACCCCAAGATCTTGTTAACACACACTGCGATTAATAATTTTATTGCTTTCCCCCCTCTCCGTCTGTTACCAAAGCGCTGTTTTTCCCCAGACATAGTCTCTTCCCGGTAACCTTCCGCCGTCTCCTGCTTTTACTTCCCAGGGGTGGCCTTCAGTGAAGGGGAGAGAGCCAAGCAGCTGCGCCGATTCTCCATCACGACCTTGAGGAATTTCGGCATGGGGAAGCGGTCCATTGAGGAGCGGATCCTGGAGGAGGCGCACTTCCAGCTGGAGGCCCTGAGA
>NW_015163149.1:336341-339143 GCF_001447785.1 Gekko japonicus
GGTTACTTGTTCGAGGCCCGGCAGCCGCTCAAGATGACTTGTTGCTTAAGGAGGTGGTAGAAGTGGCCACAGCTGTGTTCCCTCTGAGCTGAGTTAGTATGAGCCGGCTCACAGTTTTTTAGCCTCCAGCTCACAGATTTTTGTCTCCGCTCAGGAAGGATGGCCCCAGGGCAAAGTAATTTATGCAGAGGCCAAATCACTCACTCACAAGTTTAATGCCAGTAGCTCGCAAGGTAGAATTTCTGCTCACGAGACTCCACAGCTTAGAGGGAGCATTGGTGCCCACGGCCATCCCATTTCTACCTCACCTTCCCCAGAAGCTGAAGGAACGAAAGCCTTATTACCGCTTCATACTCCAGCCAGCCCTGTCAGGCTTCCTGAACTCTTAAGGTTCCTTGGAGGAAGATAACATTCTGGTCACCTTGGGAACAGGCAACCAAAAATGGTCAATACACATGAACCCACTGGAAGCTGCCTTCTACTGAACCAGACCCCTCTTGGTCCGTCCAGGTCAGTCTTGTCTACTCAGACTGGCAGCCGCTATTCAGGCTCCCTGGTGCAGAGAGGTCTTTCCCGTCACCTCCTGCCTGGTCCTTTTCCACTGGAGATGCCACCGGGGATTGAACCTGGGACCTTCGGCATGCCAACCAGAGGCTCTGCCACTGAGCCACGGCCCCTCTTAACAGCTCTCCAGGGTCTCAGGCGGAGGTCTTTCCCATCACCTCCTGCCTGGTCCTTTTTAATTGGAGATACCAGGGGTGGCCCAGCTCTTGGGAGAAAAGGGATTATCACAATTGTTTAGGAACTGGCACATGCGGTTTCTGAACTGGCAGACTTGGTCTAGAGCTCTCTCTCTCTCTCTCTCTCTCTCTCTCTCTCTCTCTCTCACACACACACACACACACACACACACACACACACACAGAGAGAATATGCAGAGCAATACGTTTTACTGTCACAGCACCTCTCTAAGGTAAGTTGTTTGAGAAAATGTGACGTACCCGTGGCCAAAGGAGAGTTAAGGTTGCCCACATTCACATTCTCCCACATCCCAAGACTACAGTGTCTGCAGTTCTTCTGACAAGAATTTGGAACTATTGTGAAGATACAGTGTGCGGACTCTAATCTGGGAGAACCAGCTTTGATTCCCCACGCCTCCACTTGCAGCTGCTGGATGACCTTGGGCAAGCCGTAGTTCTGACAAGAGCTGTTCTTGAAAAAGCCGTTTCTGTCAAGAGCTCTCTCAGCCCCACCTGCCTCACAGGGTGTCTGTTGTGGGGAGGGGGAGGGAAAGGAGTTTGTCAGCCGCTCTGAGACACCTTTGGGTAGTGAAGGGCAGGGTATAAATCCAATCTCCTCTTCTTCTTCTTCTTCTTCTATTGCAGTCCAGGGCAGTTGTTGTGTACCCAGCGAGACAGCACACGTGGTCGGGCCCGCACACGTGGCCATGCGAAGGGCCCATTATAGCAGTGTCCCCTCTAAGCTGAGTCGCTCACCATTTTTTAGCCTCCGGCTCATGCATAGCTCAGGAAGGGTGGCTCCAGAGCAAACGGATTGATGCAGCAGCCAAATCGCTCGCTCACAACTTGAATGCCAGTAGTTCACAAAGTAAAATTGTTGCTCACAAGACTCCACAGCTTAGCAGGAGCATTGGCCCAGGGATATGTTGAAATCAAACAAGTGATTTTCCAAGTGGCAAGATCAACCCTGGTTAATTTTTACTGTGACGTATATGACATAGAAGTTTATGACCTCTGTTCCCTAACCCAGTTTTCATGCAAATACTGAACTGGTTTGTAAACTAGAGTGACGAGGGCGATCAGGGGTCTGGAGACCGAGCCCTGCGAGGAAAGGCTGAGGGCCCTGGGAATGTTTAGTTTGGAGAAGAGGAGAAGAGGAGACTGAGGGGGGACGTGATGGCTCTCTTTAAATATTTGAAAGGCTGTCATGTGGAGGAGGGCCAGGAGCTGTTCCAGTTGGCAGCAGAGGAGAGGACCTGAAGCAATGGGTTTAAGTCACATGCAGAAAGGTACCAGCTGGATATTAGGAAAAACCTTTTCGCCGTCAGAGTGGTTCAGAGGTGGAATCAGCTGCCTGGGGAGGTGGAATTAGCTCCCCTTCCCTGACAGCTTTCAAGAAGAGGCTGGACGACTATTTGTCAGGGATGCTCTAGGCTGGTCCTGCATTGGGCAGGGGGTTGGACGACTAGATGGTCTGTATGGCTCCTTCCAACTCTATGATTCTAGACCAAGGCTTGAGTTAGAGTGGTGCCTCTCGATCTTTTCTAGGTGTACCTTTCGACCCGACGTATGTCCTGAGCCGGACTGTGTCCAATGTGATCAGCTCCATCACCTTTGGCAACCGCTTTGACTACGAAGACAAGGAGTTCCTCTCCATGCTGCGCATGATGCTGGAAAGCTTCCGTTTCACTGCAACCTCGTGGGGGCAGGTAAAAATGGAAGGAGGGGGCGAAGGAGGGAGGGAATTGGGGACTTGGATCCCAAGAATTCGATCACACCTATACGTAAATTCCTCTCTTCTTCATTTCGCTGAACATGGCGTTCCTCATAGGAGTAAGGATGTTTGTTTTTCCCTTTCCCCATCCCTGCAATCCCAACGCACAGCTCTACGACTTTTTCTCCGGGCCCATGCAGTATATGCCTGGACCTCAACAGAAAGCCTTCAAGCAGCTTGCCGGGCTGGATGAATTTGTCTTGAGGAAGGTGAAAGAACACGAGAAGACCCTGGACCTCAACTCCCCTCGGGATTTCATAGACAGCTTCCTGATAAAAATGCACCAAG
>NW_015163149.1:339714-342038 GCF_001447785.1 Gekko japonicus
GGGCACAGTGGGAGGGCTTCTGCAGTTCTGGCCCCACTGGTGGACCTCCTGATGACACCTGGGTTTTGGCCACTGGCCTGATCCAACATGGCTTCTCTTGTGTCCTTATGTCTGGGGCAGTGATGCTCTGTCTTCTTGGTGCTTGGGGGACCACAGTGGGAGGGCTTCTGGTGTCCTGGCCCCACTGCTGGACCTCTTGATGGTCCCTGGGTTTTGGCCACTGTGTGACACAGAGTGTTGGACTGGATGGGCCATGGCCTTATCCAACATGGCTTCTCTTATGTCTGGGGCAGTGATGCTCTGTCTTCTTGGTGCTTGAGGGGGGCAAGAGTGGTAGGGCTTCTGGAGTTCTGGCCCCGCTGGTGGACCTCCTGATGGCACCTGGTATTTTTGGCCACTGTATGACACAGAGTGTTGGACCGGATGGGCCACTGGCCTGGCTCCTCTTATGTTCTGATGTGATGGGGAAAGACAGTCTCCGAAAGTGACACTCATGATCTGTAAATCATGTCTCCATTTTCTTCTCCCAAGGAAGAGAAAAACCCGAACACAGAGTTCTTTCTGAAGAATGTAGTCCTGACAACGCTTAACATATTTTTTGCTGGGACCGAAACTGTCAGCACCACCTTGCGTTACGGCTTCCTGATTCTGCTGAAGTACCCAGAGATCGAAGGTGATTGTGGAAGGAGGGAGGGAAAGTGCAGCCTTTCTAGCAGGGCAAAAGAGGCTTTGGTTGGAATCTGTCCCAGAGTTAAATGTCAAGAATGCTGTAGGCTTCCAGGTGTGTGAGTTCTTCAGCATGTGTGGGAAAGGCCTGGCAGAGACCACTGAAGGCTGCGCAAACTGTCCACGTGGCTGGCTTCCCATTGTTATGGGGAGTTCCATTCCAGGAGGAAATGTGAGCACACCTTTCTCCGACATACTTCCTGTGTTCCCGGCTGTGCACCATGCTGTTCAACTGGGAATACAACAGCAGAAGCCCGTTGGATTCCTTGTTGGTTCTCAGGAAGGTGCATCTGTAATTGAACCCGTATAAATACCGTCTTTACGTCCTGTGGCTTTCTCAACAGAAAAGGTCCGTCAGGAGATAGACCAGGTGATCGGCAGGAACCGTGGCCCCAACATGGACGACCGCCCACAAATGCCCTACACCGAGGCCGTGATCCATGAGATCCAGAGGTTCTCTGACATGATCCCCATGGGGCTCGCACGGCGTGTGATCCGTGACACCCAGTTCCGAGGATACACAATCCCCAAGGTATGGCTTATGGCTCAGTCACCCTTCCCAAGAAGTCTCTGTCCGTTCCATCATCACTGTGGAGTGGTGTGATAAAACCGGGCGATTAGATCTGTTTAGTTTCCAGAGGGCATGTAAAGCTGAATTGTTTAGTAGCTGTTGTAGATTTTCCGGGCTGTGTGGCTGTGGTCTTGGCATTGTAGGACCTGATGTTTCGCCACTAGCTGTGACGGGCATGCTCAGAAGTATAACACAGAAAGATAGAGTACTCTCTGTGTCCAAGTGTCGACAACATACAGAATTGTTTAGGTTAGTCTTTGGAGGGTGACCACATGTTTAGGCTGTTTTAATAGTGGTTATGGGGATAGCCACATATTTTTAACATTTTAATGTTAAATCTTTTATATTTGTTATTTGTTTTTATGTTGTTTTTAACCTTATTGGTTTTCATGTTCTAAGTCACCGTGAGGCCCTTTGGGTGAGCGGCGACTTAAAATCTAATAGACAAACAAAACAAATAAAATGGATTCAGCTGCAGGAGTTAAGTCCCAAAATTAAAGCAACGCTGAGAAATCTGTAACTTCCCACATGGCAAAATTGGAGTTGATCTAGGTGAGTTGTCACCTGTGCTATTCTCATCTTCCAAAGACGCATGAAAATCCTGAAAAGACTTAGCACGCCAGGAACAAGCAAAAGTGTTTGGGAACCAGAATTATATACGGGCCATGACTCAGCGTCTGAGCATATATACCTGGCAGGGCAAAAATTCCAAGGTCCCTGCCCAAGACCCCCACTCAAAGGAGGGGAGAAGAGGCCTCAGGTACCCACTGCTTGCCAGCGCTGGTAACACAGGGTCTGTTTTGAGTACTTTTAGCTCTCCTTCCTCTATATAGACTCAAAGAGATTTGCAGTTACAATTTAAAACATATCCATCAATGGGGTTTTCATGTCTAAAATCTATGTCTCCATGGTGGCCTGCTCTAGTCCTTGAGTGCTTACAGACTCCTGGAGGAAGAGAACAGGTTAAATTCCCAGACTACTCATACCTCTGCAACCCTCTTTTCTCACATATGAACTGTTTGGCCGA
>NW_015163150.1:0-13611 GCF_001447785.1 Gekko japonicus
CTCACAAAAGCACAATTAGAAAAGAAAATCGACGGTAAAGTTCCTTGGTTCCGCTACCTCCAAGTACAACATCTGCTGAGAGAAAGACTTCCGTCTGGATATTCCTCTAAACATCTCACAGACTTTGAAAAATTAATAACACATAAAACTGACAATATCAAAGGTTTAATTTCCAAACTCTATAAAATCCTCAATAAGATCACAACTCAACCAACTCTGCATTCTCAACTTAAATGGGAAAACGACTGTCAAAACAGAATTCAACGAGATCACTGGTCAGAGATATGGACATCACCGAGCTTAACATCTAAGATCTTCAATATCAAACTAACTTCTTTCAAGACTCTACACCGCTGCTATCTCACGCCAGCACGTTTGAATAAAATCAACCCACAATGTGACAAAAGATGCTGGAAAGGTTGCGGACAAACTGCTGACTTTTTACACTGCTGGTGGGCCTGCACACACATCCAATCATTTTGGCTCCTCATTCTGACTCAGATTAAGACCATTGTGGGGCTCGACTTACCTGTGCTTCCGGAGACAGTCCTCTTGGATAGACTTCCAGACACCTGTGAAAGGAAATCACAAAAGATATTGATTTCCACATTACTCGCTATAGCTAGGATAACCATCACCCAGAAATGGAAAGAAAAAGCCATACCAACAGTTTATGACTGGCAAAACAAACTATGGGAACATTTTATCTATGGGAAATCGTCTCAACTACAATCCCCGGGAAGTGCAAAATTATTTCAAGCAATCTGGTTCCCTGTAGTCCAATACCTTGCTGAAAGTGATATCGTTCCAAAGAATGAATACTTTACAAAGTTATTATTCTTCTAAACTCATCATAAACTTTATGGAAATTCTCTGACTGTTTTATATTTTAGCCTTGCACTCTGTTTGTTACATAGGTGTTTGATTGTTTTCTCATACGCTATTTTATGTCTAACTGTCTTTAAGCTAGCTTATATTGTATTATATATGTTAAAAACAATAAAAAATTTAAATTAAAAAAAAATGTGTCCCTTACAACTTTGGTTCATTCGCCACTACGACCCGTCGAAAAACGCACACACTGTCGTCCTATCCCCTCCTCCCAGCATACAGGACTCTTTATCTTGGTGGACTGCCCCTGCCAATATCCTTCGGGGAGCGCCCTTCCACCCTCCGTCACCGGAAGTCACAATAACTACGGATGCCTCCCTGACGGGATGGGGTGCACACTCCATGGGGCTGTCTGTCGGAGACGAATGGGATGCACAAATGAGTAGAAAACACTTAAACTTCCTCGAACTCCTAGCCATACGACACGCTGACACCTCCTTCCTCCCCTTACTCAAGAGAAAATGTGTCATGGTCCTGACGGACAACACCACAGCGTTGTCATATATCAACAGGCAGGGAGGCACGGTGTCCCAATGCCTATGCAACCTGGCCATCCAGTTGTGGGAGTTGTGCATCGACAACGACATATTCCTCGTGGCCACTCACATCCCTGGCCACATGAATGTGCAGGCAGACCATCTAAATCGAGCCGGACTCAGCCTACATGACTGGGGGATGAACCCAAAATACCTCCTCCCACTCTTCCTCAAGTGGGGGACTCCCCGAGTCGATGCCTTTGTGAACAAAAGCAACAGAAAATGTCATCTGTTCTGCAGTCGAGGAGGCAAGGACCCACAATCTCTGGGAGACGGCATCCTTTACCCTTGGTCATCAGGGCTCCTTTACCTGTTCCCCCCCCTTACCTCTGCTTCTGAGAGTGGTTCGCAAGATACTCAAGGACAACGTGGACTGCATCCTAATAACACCACGGTGGCCAAGACAACTTTGGTTTTCAATGGTCCTCGAGCTTTCCCGGGGGATATACCATCAGTTTCCCCCGGCCCCGGACCTCCTCCTTCTCTCAGACTCCCCCGTCTTACATCACAACATACCACAGTTGAAACTGACGGCATGGCAGGTAACATCACAGGCTTCTCCTCCCGTGTAGTTAACATCCTCCTGAATTCAAGGAAAC
The DNA here is from genome assembly GCF_001447785.1 of Gekko japonicus. NCBI lineage: Eukaryota > Metazoa > Chordata > Lepidosauria > Squamata > Gekkonidae > Gekko > Gekko japonicus. The sequence continues at coordinate 2,027 of NW_015163150.1, forward strand.
CCACTACGCGGAAGTCCTATGATTATAAATGGAGGACGTTCTGTTCTTTTCTGGGTAATGACGCCACCCAAGCCACCTCAGTTGGCCTCGAACGAGTTTTTCGTTTCCTCCTCTCCTTAGCTGACTCGGGGCTTTCCCATTCCTCGTTGAAAGTTTATTTGGCCGCTCTTTCGGCCTACCATGTTCCAGTTGAAGGATGTACTTTGTTTTCACATCCGCTTCGAAACGGTTTTTAAAAGGTTTGCTTCACCTTTACCCTCCTGTCAAAACTCCAGTTGCTCCATGGGACCTTCCTCTAGTTCTACGCCAGCTGACTAGGAAACCCTTCGAGCCACTCGCTGTCCGGTCCCCCTCACAGCGATTAATCCAATACACGTTTAAGCAAAGTAGTATTTTATTAAAGCCATGATAGAGCAGGAACAAGTTCACTGTCCAGAATGCCAGGGCCAGGGTGGGCAAGGAATAATGTAATACATTCAAACAGGACCAGAACCAATAATCTCCATTCCCGCCGAGCGGGCGGACTGCGGGTTGCACGCTCAAAGGCCTGAGAAGCAACGGTCCCGAAACCTAAACAATTACAGCTTCACATGGTGCAGTTAGCAAAGCAGCTCTCCCCACACACCTGTTAATCTTGCAGATAAGTGTTGCCTAGCGTTTACAGACAGGAATGCATGAGAGAAGACTGTACACAGGGAAGATAGGGCATGCGCAGATGCCCGGCGAGAGGGGGGGAGGGAACCTACGGCATCCCAATCTTGGCTTGGAAAACGGCCTTTTTAATTGCCATCACCTCGGCTAGGCGAGTGGGAGAGATACTGGCTTTCCACCACGATACACCCTACCTGTCGTTTCTGCCAGATGGAGTGCGCCTAGTACTGGACATTTCCTTCCTGCCGAAGGTGGTGTCAGAATTCCACCTGCAGGCTGAGGTTTTCATCCCAGACTTTTTTCCAAACCCTACATCAGAGGAGGACAGATTATTACACACTCTAGATGTCAAGCGGGCTCTCTTGTTCTATCTGCAAAAAACGCATCCAACTAGGCAACACCCGCAACTATTTGTTGCGTACGCTTCGGCACGACTAGGCAGTCGCATCACAGCTCAGCGCCTGTCTAAGTGGATTGTAGGTCTAATCCATCTATGTTATCTACTCGCCAAACAGCCATTGCCTGGCCCGATCAGGGCTCATTCTACCAGGGCTGTCACGACTTCCACTGTCTTCCTCCAGGGAGTGCCACTGCCGGACATTTGTAAAGCCGCTACCTGGGCCACGCCTAACACCTTAATCAGGCACTATGCCCTAGACGTCCGTACGAACACCGGTACCAACATGGGACATCACATTCTGTCTTCGGCTACGCAGTAAAAGACCTGCCAGCACCCACCTCCAGTTAGGCTACTGCTCACTAATCTCCCATGGGTGTGAAGCACAGAGACCACGTCGAAGATAAGCAGGTTGCTTACCAATAACTGTTGATCTTCGAGTGGTCATCTGTGCATTCACACCACCCGCCCTCCTTCCCCGCTGCTGTCAGCTTGTACATTTTCGAATGGGGGTTGATTTGCGGCGGTACTTTGAAGGAACTGGTGGGATGTCTGCGCCCACCCCTCTGGGCATGCGCGGTGGGGTTCCTGCGCATGCCCGGAGGGACTGGGCGCAAAAATCCATTAGAAAAGAGCTTGCTACAGCACTGATCGATCCAGCGCGTGCACATTGAATCCCATGGGTGTGAATAAACAGATGACCACTCGAAGATCACCAACCTGCTTTTTCTTTATGTAAGTTAACATCATCAAGGAAATGTTTCCTGTATGTAAGGGATTTTAGGGTTCTATAATAGTCTCCCAGTAGAAATACTGCAAGCATATCATTTACCTCATTTAAGAATAAACTTTACCAAGCATAGTGAAAAATACCATGGCGGTAAGTCCTTTTAATAATGTGAATAATATTAAAATGAGAATTAATAAAGAAGACATATTGTGTAAATACACTTATTCTTATTTAAAGATGTTTTGTAGAATAAATACTTAAGATAATTTTGCTGTATATAAACTGAGAAATATATTCCAGTCCTTTTATAGTACTAAAACTGGCTATCTGTACCGATTGCCATCAGTTCATTTATGGAATGTATTGTTGGATTTGAATAATCACACGTCAGTGTAAACAAAGACCGTATGTAATGGGGGGGAACTCTGCTCTGTGAAAGCAGTATCATAAATTGTGCTACCATTTAGAATAGTTGAGGCACACAATAGTTTTCATTAATCTTGTGGGGAGGAAAATCCCTTTTCCACATCTGTCAGAATGATAGAAACTTTAATGAGAAGCCTGCTTTAGTCAAAAAGAGTTGAAGTATTCAAACCTTCAGTATTTTTCTGTTAGAGCAAGATTTTCTTAAGAGTAGTAGCACACAAAACAGAAGACAGAGACAATTAGGAGTAACAGCTCCTGTATTCAGTTCAAAGCTGCAGAACAGTTAGAGATGAAGCTTGCAATGAATGGAAGTAAATATATGCATGGAATTATCCTGTATGAAAAATAAGCTGGTTTTTTGTCCCACCTGTTGGCAAATTTAAGGCCTGCTGGAAAGATCTTCCAAACTTTGTGAATTATTTGAGTGAATTTGGGAGAAACTGAGGCTATTTTCATGTTAATTGATAACTAACATGTTAATGGTGCTTGGTTATAGTGGCAGTGTGTATGGAGAGCTTAGGCTGCATGCCTGAGGGCTTCATACCAGCAAACAGCATTACGTTTCTGAAAGTGAAACATGGAAAAGATCCTCAAGTTCTCTCTTACTGAATAAGAGTTTTCGTCTCATACAGTAATTCCACTCAGGACCCCCAGAAGTTTCACTCAGTCACAACCTCACTTTGTAATTCCAGTTAGTAGAGTTCTGGAGTTTTGGAGAGGGTCCAACTCTTTCTCATGATAGTTTATGACTCGCATGTGCAACCATCCTCATGAAGGAAACTCTCTATGTTGGGTATGCCTTCAGCCCTGACCACATCAGAGGAGCTGCTTGCACAGCTAACAAAGCAACAAAATTTTCAGGGGCAGAAAAACATAATAGTTCATCAACAAAGATTTTTTTTTAAGCACAAATTAAAAATATTTATAGTTTGAAGCACATGCAAATTCTGCAACCATCATAATAATTGGACATTCCAGCTTCATAGATAATTAGTGTAGTTAAAGTGTAGGTCTGTATTGGAAAAGATCACCAACCCCTGCGAGAATGGCTTAAAACGGGGATAGCTCGTCCAATAGACTGGATACACAAAGGGAAAATTTTGGTGAAAGACCTCCTGCAGATAAAAGCTCAAATCCGGGTTCACTGGTTTAGATATTTTCAAGCTAGAGACTTCATAGAGAAACTTATCCGAACAGGCACATCTTTTATGCAGTTGATGGAGTTTGAAGTAATCATCAGGTATGCTAGGGTCCGACATACCTGAGGGACCGCCTTTCCCCATACGTACCCTCAAGAGGAGGAGGAGGAGATTGGATTTATACCCCGCCCTTCACTTGGTGTCTCAGAGCGGCTTACAAACTCCTTTCCCTTCCCCTCCCCACAACAGACACCCTGTGAGGTAGGCAGGGCTGAGAGAACTCTGACACAAACTGCTCTTTCAGGAACAGCTGTGCCAGAGCTTGTGACTGACCCAAGGTCACATCAGCAGGTGCAAGTGGAGGAGTGGGGAATCAAACCCGGTTTTCCCAGATTAGAGTCCGCACACTTAACCACTACACCATGTTGGGGACTCAACATCGCCTGGTGATTCCAGGCCCCTGGGAGGCAAGGCTTGCCGCAACTGGGGCCAGATCCTTTTCAGTCATAGCTCCTATCTGGTGGAATGAGCTCCTGGAGGAGATCAAGGACCTGCAAGACCTCATACAGTTCTGCAGGGTTTGCAAGATGGAGCTCTTCCGCCAGGCGTTTACGTAGGAGCCGCCACTACCACCACCACCAATGGCGTGGGTAACAACTGGGTAAGAGGATGGCCCTTGAAGATCTGCCATGAGACCGCGCTGGGTTGGTACCACTGGATTGGCCACGTACCAGCTACAGGACACTATCTACATCCAATGAAAGATCCGGCACCTACCGTTGAAAGACCATCTTGTTCTTTATAGAGCACTTTACTTTGTGATTCGAGGATTTTATTTTTGTTTTAAGTTGTTTTAATCTTGTTTTATATGTGGGCATTGTTGCTGTCTTGTAAGCTGCCCTGAGCCCGCTCGTGGGGAGGGTGGGGTAAAAATACTAATAAATAAATAAAACTATGATGGTGAATCAAAGGGTTTGGTTTTTTTGACACAGCAAATCTTGCTCAAAAATCTAAATACTGGATTAAATTGTCAAAAAAATAGCAAGAGGATTTTGATAGAGAACTTTCAGACTCATTTTGGCAACAGGTCTGGCAAGCCCCTTCAAGCAAATCTAAGGTTTTCAGTATTAACTTCCAATTTTTTAAAATAAAATCTCACTGGTATTACACCCCCCAAAGATTGCATAATATAAATAAAACAATCAGCCCACTGTGCTGGAAAGGTTGTGACCTCCCCAGGACATTCTGGCATTGCTGATGGGATTTCCCCTTTATCCAGAGCTTCTGGAAGGAAATAGTTAACGGCTATCAATCTGATTTTCAGTCTAACGTTCCCCTTCTCCCCTGAATTACTACTACTTGAAGTTTGGCCAGATCCACCTCCACCAAAACAAATGAGAGACTCAATCTCCATATTGATTGCTGCAGCTAGACTTACCATAGCTGCTAAGTGAAAATCAGATTTGGGCCCACCTTTAAACCTATAGTATGATAAGATTTGGATGCAATTTAGTATGGGGAAAATAGCAAATGGTGCATCTAATCACCCCAATGAGGACTATCAAACACCATTTGTTTGTAAGTGGTTTCCAATAATTCAGTTTCTCTCAGAAAAAGAGGTGGTCCCCTCCTTTGTTAAAGATCAACACTGGCTCTGTTTCTGAATGCACAGCAGCTAATATTGCTACTAACCTGGCTATACTGCCTCCCTTGTGATACACTCTTTGTTAATTGTTACCGGTAATTGGTGTCAAAAACACAGAAAGACTAGTTCTTGTGCAAATTAATGCCCTCTATGTTATTTGAATATTAAGTGGTGTTTGTTGTAACAATTGCTTTTTTTCTCATTATTGCTATATTCTGGTTTGTATATCGCCAAATATAAAATAAAAAATTATTTTTTAAAAAAAAGTCAGCGCAGGCTGAACCTGCCGAGGTAACTTGTCAGGAGAAAGCAGAATTAACGGTCAATTGACATCGACTGCGGCTCAGTTACAAAGTGGTTACTCTTACTCTTGGTTACTCTTACTTGGTTGATTATCTCAAAAAAAAAAGTGTCGTTAAAGCAAGCTGTTAGAAACTTTAGTATTTTTATAAACTGCCTGCATAAACTTTACATGTAGAACGTCCTATGAATATATAAAAATATCTTCAGGTAACAATGGAATGTCAGAAGGCAAAATGCTCATTTTTCATTATGCAACAATCTGTGGAATCATTGTTATGATGATCTTCCACATGTGAAAGTTTATATGTATACTGTACTGCTAAAGGTGTGTTTTTCTGCTTACGGTGATCTTCTGAATGGAGCCCCAGAGCTGTGATATTCAGCCTTCTTGTGACATCACCAAGCAGCTGTGTTGCATTATACTTAAAATAGCATTAAACCTTTACATTTTAAATGAATATTTTTCTTTGCTGTGATCTAGAATGCATAATAAGCATCTGCGGGCTATGCAATTAATGTCACTTGTGAGGAAGGACCTTCATGATGCACTAGGGCTTCAGCACTCTTAAATTATGATTCCTTTACTGCACTCATGGGATAAATTCCATGTCCCCCAGATGCTTATTATGTATCTTCTATGTCCCTTAATTCCTATTAGCTGGATTAGCAGTTGTTGTGATGTTAAAGTTTATGGTAATTTAACTGGGATTGTTGTCGCAGATCAATAAATAAACTTTGCAAAACTTAACCGTCTGTATTATCTTTCTGTTTTGATGCCTACCATGTGCTGCTAATTTAACGGTATGTGAGAAAATATTTACTTATATGTGTTGGAGATATACAATATAAAAATATGCAGTTCATCAATACAGCAACTGAAATCTGCAGGGACAAAATGCTTCATGCTAGCAGTTAAAACACTGCCACCTAAAGAATGTCAATAATTCGTTAAAATTACCATTATTGTACCCAGTGGTAAACATCCTTAATATATTAAGTGTATATCCCATACATTAAAGGCAAAAGTATTGCCTCTAGAAATATGAAATGTAACCCATTTATATCATCACTTGAACAAAAAAGACTTTCAGATAGATAAACATGAATTAAAACAAGGAGGGTGCATACGTACAGTCACATGAATGTCTAGAGTTGTGAATAATATACTATATATATGTATGTGCCCATCTTTTAGTCACCTTCTGAACTTTCCTTAAACAGTCTGTTAAAATGCATTTTAGTGGTAATAATACCACTCTGTAAAGGACCAGATTAATTGTCATTTAAAGAATTATTATGGAAAGTTGTTTAAAATCTTTTGATTGTTCCATGTTCTGATTCCTGTATCTCTTTACATAATATTATGAAAAGCCAGAAGTGCGGCCCTTTTGAATGAGTGCTTAGTGGCTCCTCTGTTTCCTGTTCAGTCTCAATTGAATGGCCTATGCAGATTAAATACTCTTTTTGAACTTGGTGTGGAAAAATTATACATTTATGTAGCTGCATTATATCTGAAGGGGAAAAACTTTAATTTTGTCAATATCTGTCATACAAATAATATTAAGAATCATCCTTGTGGACAGTTTTATATATCCAAAATGTGTATACTAGTATGAATCCTGTGTTATTAATTTATCAAATATATATGGCTCTTGTGCTAACTAGTATTATTATTTGAGAAAGAACATTTATATATATTAACTGTTGAATCACAACGTATTGTTTCATGTATAAGTCACCTATAGGTACTAATATCTTGTGGTAATCTTTGGTATTCATATGTGAGCCTCAAAATCCAATTTGATTATTTTTCTTAGATTTCTTGTAGTCTTTAGTCACTGTAAAAGTCAGGAGTAAGCAATATTTTTATAAGTTTTAGAAAATAATTTGATTCCATTAAATTGTGGTGAGGGTACAAAAACTGGAACTGCAGAAACAGCATAAATTTGACAAGAATAGATATGTGGGAAAGGGAGTCTTTTGCCTGAAAGTCCACATTGGTAATTTCCTTGTATATTATGATCACAATTTAACTATTGCTTATTTAAAAGATGTTCAGTAGAAAGAAGCAGCACAGCTGTAAAGAAACAATTAAGCCTGCATGACTTGGAGCAGTCAAAATGGTATCCCATGGAAAAACAAACTGAAGGGGGGGGGTAAGGAGAGGTTACTATTAAATGCCTTTGGCATTAAAGAGCCTTTTTACATGAAGGTTTGTAACAGATTGCTCACTCCCTTTTTATTGTTTACAAGTTTTATTAAATTTTAAGCAGAATACATAAAAGAGAATATGCATACAAAAAAAGAATTCAGGGGGAAAACCCACAAAAACAAAGAAAACATGGAGAGAAAAGGGGAAAAAATGCTCACTTCCCATTTTCTGAATCTAGTTATGTTTAAATGTGATGATGCTGTATATAATTTCTGTATGAAGCTCTGTATATTCAAGGAATTTGAATCCGTGCAAGACCATTCAGTCAGAATACCAGTACTATAAATACTATTTTTGTACAAAAAAAGAAAAAGAAAGGAAACCACACAGAAGAAAGTAAAGAAAATGAAATTAAGTATTTTTGGTATCAAGGTGAATGAAATGGGGAAGTGACAAATTGGTGTATATCCATTTATGCTTTGTAAAAAGGCAGTTAATATGACACTTCCTTTAAATTACAAATGCTTCATTTTATGCACATCTGCAAGATGCAGTGCTTTTTCTTAATGGATCTTTTAGTAACCTTCCACTATAGTACATAAATAAACGCACTCCTGCCTACTTAGTGACTTTTTCCAAGGATGACTGCAGAACATCTCATCTGAGCTGCTTAGGAAAAGATTTTAATACTGTAATTTTTACAGGACAAATTTGAACTTAGGCCATGATGCTACCATGGCTCTTCTACCTGAAACTCTGCCCACATTTCTGACAATCACTTTGAAAACTCATCCAATTATATTGCTTCTAGGCAGTTTCCTAGGCAACAACCATACAGTTTGAGTAATGGGGACTATACACATCAGAAGAAACAAAAACAAATGGCAGTATTCCCAGTTTTCCAATACATTTTAATTGTAAATTGTTGCTGAATAGTGTTTTAAAATCATGTATTTAATACCCTGGAAATATAGCATAGGTATTTGACATTGCTAGCCCATTTGGTGCAAATGGGAACTTCAGGTTCTTTATCCTATCTGATTATAGTGGCTCAAATCTCTGTGTTTAGCTGAGCATACAGTAAAGAATGACTATAACATGTATAATTTCTAAATACATTAGATATATAATAGGACCATCAGCACCATCATGGCTCCCTTTAATTTCCAGAAGCTTGAGCATCACTAATATGCAAGCTCATCATGCACTTCTCTTTTAAACAGAGAGAACAGGAAATTGATAACTGATAGGTGGAGCTTCCTTGATAAGCAGAAATGGGAACCAGCTATCAGAGTCAGGGAAACCAGATGTTATGTAGGGTGGAACTCACAGGGACTGCAGCACTGGGGACACTGATAAGCAAAATACAAAAGGAAGGGAGGAGACTAGACTGCTAGAAAGAAGGATGGTGAGGATGGAAGAGGTTTTGAGGAAAAGTCTAAATGATCAAGAAGCAGAACAAAGTTTGAGTCTAGTGGCACCTTTAAGACCAACAACATTGTATTCAAGGTACTTTTGTTAGTCTTAAAGGTGCCACTGGACTCAAACTTTGTTCTGCTGCTTCAGACCAACACGGCTACCCACCTGAATCTGACCAAGAACCAGTAATACTGTTAGAAATAGCCAGCACATATGAGCAGAAGATAAGCTATTTTGGAATGTTGTACCTCAACATGTTATAGTTAGTGAAGCTGAGAATTTAAGAATGGGTTTCCAAATGTTTTGATAGATAGGTGGAATGTCCTAAGGTGGTGTGATTCCTTTCCATGAGAATACTGTTCCATGGTTGTACAATGTAATTGATTAACCTTTTCAGTACATGTAAGGCATTTCAGGTTTATTTCCTTTTCTTATCCAGCTTTGTTATATTCCATTTTATCTGTGAGGGTGCAGGTTATTGTACTACCGTACTTTGCTCTCACTCTTCTGAGAGCCAGTTTGGTGTAGTGGTTAAGAGCAGTGGACTCTATAATCTGGACAACTGGGTTTGATTCTCCACTCCTCCACATGCAGCCAACTGGGTGACCTTGGGTCATTCACAGTTCTCTCAGAGCTGTTCTCTCAAGAGCAGTTCTCTCAGAGCCCTCTCAGCTCCACCTACATCACAGGGTGTCTGTTGTGGGGAGAGAAAGGGAAGGACATTGTAAGCCACTCTGAGACTCCCAGTGAAGGGCGAGGTAAACCATCCTCCTCCTCCTCCTCCTCCTCCTCCTCCTCCTCTTCTTCTTCTTCTTCTTCTTCTTCTTCTTCTTCTTCTTCTTCTTGAAGGACACAATTGCTTGGGAATCTCAAATGGATGAGCCCTCCTGGCAATGTGTCTGACATAGATGGTCTTAATATAAGATTCCAATTGCCAAATAATATGCAGTTTACCACCTGAGAGGGAAAGCATGCAACAAACATCAGTTGTGTAGTTTTCCTCCCAAGTGTAAACAAGCTTCATCATGACAACAGTTCGAAATATGCTGACTTTTCATTATGTTTTGGAATGATTAAACATACCAATCTATGTCTTTATCCCAAATTCTTCATTTCTCGAAACCTCAAGGCCCTTTTATTCAAGTTAAATACTATTTCAAAATTGGAGTTTTTGAGCCATAGAGCAGCCCAGCTCTTTGATTCTGATTGTCACAGTCCCAAACTGGGAAAAACACATATTCCCGTATTATTTTATGCCGATGACACAGTATTGTTATCCCACTCTAAAGTTGGTTTGAGACGGTTGCTGTCTCGCTGCATTACTTTTTTTACCAACCACAAGCTTCAGCTTAACTATGATAAGTCCAAAATCCTGGCAGAGGATTGAGGATAAATTCAATACGAATGACATGCAGCAGGTGTGGCAGGGGATTCAGAATATTACCAATTATAAACCAACTTTTGCTGCCGTGGATGGAGACCCTTCATTGGTGGAGGAGCTTAATCTCTTCTTTGCCCGTTTTGATGTGGAGCCGAAGGGGACAGCCATATTACAGCCATCTGTCCATGGTGGCCCCTCCCTCAGGGTAGAAGAGCATGAGGTGTGGCGTACGCTGAGGTCTGTGAATCCGAGGAAAGCGGCTGGACCTGATGGCATTACGGGATGAGTGTGCTGACCAGTTGGCAGGGGTCTTTACAGCAGGGTCATCAACCCGTCCTTACACCAGTCTATTGTTCCGTCTTGCCTAAAGTCCTCAATTATTGTTCCCCTGCCCAAAAAATCCACAATCAGCAGTCTAAAGGATTATAGACCAGTTGCACTCACTCCGGTTGTGATGAAGTGTTTTGAGAAATTGGTACGTAGTCACATCATCTCATGTCTTCCATCTACACTGGATAGTCACCAGTTTGCATATAAGGCAAACAGATCCACATAGGATGCCATCACCACTACTCTGCATACTGCTCTGTCACATCTGGAGCAGCCGGGGAGTTATGTGAGGCTGTTGTTTGTGGATTTCAGTTCTGCCTTTAATACCATCCTCCCAGATAGATTAGTGTCCAAATTGGAGGGCCTTGGACTCTCCAGCTCCATATGTTTCTGGATTTTGAACTTTTTGACAGCCCGCCCCCAGAGGGTCAGAGTAGGGTCCTATATGTCCACAGCCCTTACCCTGGTTGTAGACATTAGATTCCATGTAAAAAATGAAGTCAAATGAGAAGGAAGTTCTTGTATTTTATTGCAATGAAATATGGAAAACAGTTGGGCAAAAGGACCCATCAAAACTGATTGCTTTCTTCTCAGCATAATTAGAAAACATGCCTCAATTAATAGGAAAACAATTAGACCAAATAGTTAACCAAAAATTGACAACTTTCTTCTTTTTCTTCTTCATCTTCTTCTTGAGCATATTCTGAACATATTCAGGAAATACATAATATTTTATACATGGACTGACATCATCATATCATCATCATGGGAATAATATTCAAAAGGCATAATTGGTTACAAAAACTTAAACAACATTTACATGAAAATCTCCTTATTGGTCAAATGTAAGAAAGGTGTGCCTATGCAATAGTGTCACATATTTACTTGACATGACCTAAGGCATATCGGCTAAAGCTTGTTCTTCCCCAAACAAAAGTATTCATTACTGATACGAGACTAAAATCTTATCTGACCCAGACATTGAAAGGTTTGCCCTAAGAACTACAGAATC
>NW_015163150.1:14588-44547 GCF_001447785.1 Gekko japonicus
CCTTTAATTTCGTTGTACTATGTACAATGACAATAAAGGTTTTTATTATTATTAATAATAATAATAATAATAATAATAACAATAACAACAACAACAACAATCTCCAAAAAGTGGAGATTATACCAATGGTCCATTAACGGTAAAGTGATAGAGCAAGTAAAAGACTACAAATATCTAGGCATGCACTTTCAATATAATGCAATGTGGTTTACCCATCACAAATATGCGGTGAAGCTCGTTAGTGTTAGTGCATCGGCCATAGCACTTTTTTTTTTACTGTAGGGGCAACCAAATTGTGCCAGCTGCAACCAAAATTTTCAGGTCCAAAGTTAGCTCCCAGTTATTGTACGGCATCCCAATCTGGATTAGAGCTTTTGATTACGCCATTGAACGAGTCCAATCCAAATTTCTGCAGAAAATTATGGCCCTACCAAATTGTGTACCGAACGTGGTCATATATTTGGAAACTGGCTCGTCCTCGATGGAAACCTGTGCGTGGCTTACAACTTTTAAATACTGGCTCCGCCTTCATTATAACTTTGAACATTGGAACCTCATACATCATATGCTTCCCAAGCTTAAACTCTCAAACTGGTCAGCATATATCGAGGGGAAATTAAAGTGTTGGATCTCTCTTTGGAATCCCTGTCCATGTTGCCTTTTGCGTTGCATTCCAACAGATTAAAAACAGGTTGTTAGACTCGGAGCGCCAAAATTTATATAGTTTAGCCAATAAAACCTGCTTCCCCTTGAATTTTGAGATTCCCCTTACAACAGGGTTGATGGCTTCGTATCTATCTTCTCTGCAGGTCCCTCAACAACGTAGAGCGTTCACCCTGGCCAGATGTAATGCTATGCCGTCTGCCATTCTATTTGGCAGATTTAACAAGGTTTCTCATCTGGCCAGATACTGCCCTTGCAGATCGAAATGTGTGGAATCTACCACTCATGTTCTCCTGCACTGCAATTTGTATATGGACCTAAGGATCACATACTTACATTCTCTCTTAACCAGCATGGGTGCTTGCTCTGATGCACTTAAGGTGAATAGACTTTTAAGAGATCTCAGTCCGGAAATCACAGAGAAGGTGGCTATGTTTCTCTGTTTGGCTTTAAAGCTGTGCCAAAGGTTCTTTTAGAATTGTATATATGAGTTTTAACTGGTTTTAAAATGTATAAATGGTACTGATAATTTATGCCAATAAAGGCTGACTTGACTTGACTGAGTCATAGAGCATTTTGCAATCACTGTCCTGCAATTTACCCTCTTGCTGCCTTGTGACATATGGTGATCCAGTGTGGCGTAGTGGTTAGACTGTCAGATGAGGATCTGGGAGACCCAAGTTTGAATCCTCACTCTGTCATGGAGTGACTGGGAAACCATAGGCCAATTAGTCTGCCTCAGCCAAGCCTACCTCACAGTGTTGTTGTGAGGGTAAAATGGAGGAGAGGAGAACTATGTAAGCCACTTCAGGTTCCCATTGGGGGAAGAGGCAGGGTATAAATGAAATAAGGCCCCATTCACACGGGGAATTTGCTGCGGGAGAGCCACGAGTGGATGGCAGATTTTCCGGCTGCGATCACACCACAACATCTGGGAAGTGGAGCACACCCGTGACAATCCTGTTGCATGCCGCCAAAAATGTGCTATAAAAAAATACCTCAATGAAGGTGGTAGGAAACGGTTTGCCATGGGCTGCCTCCGGATTCCCTTGGTGTGATCGCGCTGGCGTGGCCTTTCACTCCGGCCGTCTGCGTTGCAGTGCACACGCCGAGGGCCAGAACCATGGGTTGCCGCTGACGCGTCTGATCACCGTGGGTTGCCGCAAATAGCCACGCTCCCCCCCCGCGCATTTTTTGGCCCATGTGACCAGGGCCTAAGTAAACTAAAAATAAAGTTTTGCAAACGACAACATAAGAATTATTAATATTAAACCAGCAGAACGTGACATTCAGCAACCTAAAATGATACCCATAAAACAGTCCTCAAATTAGAAGCAGACAGTAAAAGCAGCTTAAAAAGCTGTAACTGCTCTCATTTAAAAGCCTAGGTAAAAAGTTTTGTCTTGGCACCTAAAAAACAATAGAGGAGGCATCAGGCAAACCTCAAGTTGTGACCCTGCCATCAGCATGTTGCAAGATTTGCATTCCTGAGTTGGAAGGAAAGGCTTTGAGGTCCCTCCTCCAAGCTGTGGTAAGGAGAAGAGACCCGATGTGTCACTGACTCTCCTTTCCTTCACCCTTGTACCTCCATTCATTCCCTGGGATTCAGTTCACTCCCAACAGCCAGCAGTGTGGGCGGCAATGGTCATAGCCTATTTTTCACTACTGGTGGTAGCAGGTCCTAAAGTCTACTGTAAGTTTACAAGTAGCCCCCTGTTCAAAAAGGTTGCTTCACTGCTTTAGGTCAAGGATTTGTGTCCTTCATAGGATATTCATACTAAACTGACATTTGTAAGGCTAATTTTAATACATACCCTTTGCTAACATAATTTGCCCAGGGTAAGCTACATTTTATTGCCCCATGTGTTCATACGTTGCAAAAGCTGAAAGGAATTTCCCACTGTAAGATTAACACAGCAACCCATCACAGGACATCTATGTGGATGGCAATGAGAAGGAGAGAGAAATAAGAGGCCATTTATTGACATGAAAAGTATAGCCCGCTTGGATAAGTAAGGGATGTGTGTCTATGTTTTTTATATTCATCCTCATGAATAATACAGAGTGTTACTTATATGACTGTAGAGCAGCCATTTGGATTCTGGGAACAGAAGAGAGAAATCCATGCACAGTTAGGTTAGTTTCTGCCTCTTATATGCGGGTTTGGAATGATAAATAAGTTTTGTATTCACTGAATTCATTCATGTGTGCTAAATTCACAAATATAGAGATTTTTTAAAAAGAGGGAAATGATGAGCCAACTGCTAGGTAACAGAATAGCAAAAATATTTAGTCAAACTGGTTTCTGTGAGTTTTGTCATCTTTTTTCTGCCTCCTATTTTCTCCAGTTGTAAAAATTACAGTGATTACACATCATAAAGCCTATCTGTAATAAAACGCATCAGCTGGCCAAGGTTTTCATCGCTCACTCAATAATCCATTAATACAGCAATGCTGCCCAGGCATCTTTATAATACCAACTCGGAGGTAATTTTAATCAGCTAGACCAGCTGGTATTTAACAGCAGCTGCTGGAGACGCTACAAATATACTCAATAGCTGACATCTTTATTTGCAGTTTTTCAAGGGGAGAAGAGATCCCCCTACGGTTACTTAGATTAAGGTTTTCCCAAAAAAAGAAAGTGTTGAGCATACAAATGTTACCTGACAGCACAAGAAGGGTTAATGAAGAAGAATGAAAGGGGGGTTGACATGGAGATTTTTACAGAGCTTTTAAAAAAACCACCACATGGCTTTGTTAAAGGTGTAAACCCTTTTCTAATCTGTTAACATTAATAAAAAGACTTTAACAGAACATAGTGTGCACAGCAGAACCTAATTTTTGCCATCTTTCTCCAACATAGAAGCTGCTCTGGCTTCATAATACAAACATGTAATAAATGGTGCTCTTGCAAACAAAAAAACTGCCAATGCAATGTATGTTGCCCTTTTGACTGCCTTGTCACTTGTATTTTGCCCTGATGGGATGCAAAAACTGCTTATAACCGTATGCAGCATTTTGTTTCATTTTATTTTGTACATGCCATCTTTTTAAGCTTAGGTATAAATCCCACACATTTTGCAGTCTGCAGCTGTAAAGACTGATCAACATTTCACATTGGGATGTGTGGGGGGGGGGGGAGAAGCAGAGGCAACATGAAGTTAACAGTCACAAACACATAAATAAAAATTTAATTATACTTGGGGGAGCTTGGCTTACAAAGCTCACAAATCCATAATGGAGCTTGCTGGCAATAAAGGCCTGATCTGTTTGTTAAATTCCACTCTGCCCAGCTTAACTTGTACCTCTTCCTTCATACAAAACTTGAGTTGTCTCATTGACAGCTGTTTGCAAAAAAGAAAGGAAGGAAGGATTGATTTAAATCTACTGCAAAGTAATTCCCAGTGTTAGATAGATACAGAGGATGCACTTCTTTTTAAGGAGGATAGTCTGATAAGTGGGGAAAGCAAGGTATGTAAGCAGACTTTGAGAAGGATTCACTTATTAATCAAGGTGCTATATAGGCATTTTTCTGTGGGTACCGATGTTACTTTTTAAAAATATTGTTCTCTGAATTGTTGTTTGCACATGTGTCAATTTCAGAAATGGATTATAATCATCTTTATGATGAGATCTTAGAAGTTTGGTAGGAAAACTTTAAATGGGATTTCTATGTTTGAAATATAGTTGTATTAGTGATAAAGTTGGGGAGGGGCAGATCTGTAACAGGTCCATATATCTTTCAATGGACTGCTGTAGATTATTTCTCAGTTGCTTTTTCATCATCATGACCCTAAATGGTTAGAGGGATATCGGGTGTTTGTGTAAAAGCTAGGACATTTGGCGCTGTTCTCATTTATGAGCACTGGTTACTCCATCATCAAAAGAACAAAAAACAAATATGAAGTAATGAGTGTATGTGTCTAGGATGATATGCTTCATGTTAAATCTAGTGACAGAAAGGACTACTGAGATTGCAGTGTAACTAGAAAAAATTACTTAGCAAGCATCTTTTTTGCTGTTTGCAGTGATAAGCTGTTTAAGTTTGTATAGAGTGTTTGACAACAGACAGTTTGATATATTGCTTGGCACAGCGGTAGGTTGGACTTGAGTGGTATTAGCTCTCAGTGTTTTGATTAATGGTAATTGTTGTGATGAAAAGGCATGTTTTATGTACAACTCATAGTTCTGGAAAACAGAAGTCAACTTACAAGATCTGTAATTACTATTCTGAGTTAGCATATAAAAAGAGCATGGAGAATATACAGAGGAGGCACAGTAGGATTTTTATATGTGGACTTACTTGGTATTGTGTTGCACTTATACACTGCTCTTAAGGTCAGAAAACCTTGTGATGCTGTCTTTTTTAGCGCCAAAAGGAGAAATATGTATTGTGTTTCTAAATTCCAAAGTGTAGCATAATTCTGTAGGAGAGTAAAGAAAAGAAAGACAACCTTACCCTGAATCATCAACAAGTATAAATTAAACTTGAGACGTCTAGGATAATTAAATGAAAGAAAAAATATTTAAAAGGGGGGAAGGGTCTTTAAGAATACTTCCCTGTATTCTGTTGTTAGGTATTTGTTGCTTTTGTTGTTTGGAAAAAATGATTTTTGTTTCTGCATTTATTAAGTAGCAGAGTTTTTATTATGATAAAAGAAAACAGTAATTGCTTTAAATTTAAGAAATTTCAACTTTACTAGCTCTCAGACTTTCGTTGTTAATACGCTTTGTGTGGACCATGGCAATTGGAATCTTCTATACAGCTTGGCTACTTAAATGCCATTGAAAGCTTATATATATATCATGGTCCAATGAACATATTTACCTGAAGCACTGCTGATCTTTAGATCATGAGATTTAGCCTATATTCATGTATAATTTGGTCTCCTTTTCCTGGATACGTTTACATTTCAGATATAGTTAATGTTTTCTAAGGCACAATGATAGTATCAAAAATTTCTGTGAAAACCTTAGAATTCAGAATTTAATATAAACATAATA
Organism: Gekko japonicus; assembly: GCF_001447785.1. Classification (NCBI taxonomy): domain Eukaryota; kingdom Metazoa; phylum Chordata; class Lepidosauria; order Squamata; family Gekkonidae; genus Gekko; species Gekko japonicus. Next base: position 20,256 of record NW_015163150.1, read on the forward strand.
TACCACTTTGTAAGTCCATCTTTACATGATAGTTTCTTAAATTTCATCTGTCTTTATATATGTATTCAATTTTTCCAATACTTTCTAGAATAACAAATGAACAGCTAATGTTTTCCTGTATCTGAAATACGTAGGGGTGTGAAAATCTACCTGAATTGTTCCTTAGACTATGTTTTAAAATCTGTAATATCAAAATTACTAAATACAACTAGATTTCTAATTGTGCTGCCAATGTTTGAAGTCTTCAACAAGACATCTAAAGGAAAAAATAGCCTATGTTGGTAACAGCGGGATATGAGTCTTGTTATTAGTGTTTGCCTAAAAATATTAGCACACTATTCATGTATAGATTTTTAAAATATATGCTGTATTATATATTTGTGTGGGAAATAAAATCTGCAAGGCATGAAATTGTAGTGTTACAAAATAATTATTTCAATGAGTAAATGATCTCATTTCAGACTGGAGCTAGTTTGGATCACTATGTTAGATTTCAGGTGGCTTATTTCTCAACAAAATTCAAATTAATAAAACCAGTCTTTAATGTACACCTCAGTCCATGATCTGAAAATAAATCTTTTTGTTGTTGTTGTTGTTGTTGTTCCAAGTATCTTTGCAGTTTGTGGTCATGTGTCATTTTGGCATTTTTTATTGAAAGGAACTTTATTTAAGTAGCATAAACTTGTTGGATGGGCTTCAATTAAATGATGATTTGTTAATGCAAATGTGTAGCGAATGACTGGTAGTACATCTGTCTCTTCATCCATAGGCCATTACTGTGGAGCATTAGCACATGATTGTAAAAAACTAGAAATCATTATATGCAGGTAGTACATATTCAATCAATTCTGACCTTATGTCTCCGATGAAATAAAAAAACTCTAAGTAATGTAAATTATATTTAATTTGTGGGGGGGAGGAAAGGAGAATCTTGGAATATCTATGATTCAAGCTGTTATATGATGTGAGGTGACTGCAATTTGGATATGACTGTCATTGGTGTCTCCAATGGGAAACATTAATCCTCTGTTACTCCTCCCACATGCTCTTCCAATCCAAATAATAATATTTTGGTTTATGTTAGCAAAAAATATTGCCCTTTTTCTTTTCACATGTTAAATATTTTAACCTGAATCAGAGAGTAGGATGAGGGCATGGTAATTGTGACCAGCATTAGTTAGTTAAGCAGCCAGTGACAATTAATACAAAAAAAATCATACAATTAGCTTCAGTTCCATAAGTATCTAATGAGCCATTTGTCAGTCTTTTGGTGAAATAAACTACTCTATCTTAATCCTCCACTCTTGCAGCAAATAAATAGAAATTATGAAACACCCGGGCACCAATAAAATATAATTTATTTCATAGGGCATGACAGAACTCTTTACATCTTTAAAATGAACATGTTATTTACAAACGACTTGTGATACTAATATATAAAAAAGGATTTCAGCGCTAACTGCTTTCGTTCGGCAGTAGATATTTTTCCTGATTTGTTTAATCATTTAAATGTGTAATTACTCCTAAAGGCATGCGAGCTAAAATGACTATTCCTGACGTGATTAACTCATAAAGTCACAATGAACCTCACAAGAGAACCCGGGAAATGCCAGGGATCAGCATTCTGCAGCTGAAGGCATTAAGAAATTTCTGGAAAGGACAAAGTAATTATTTTCATTATGGAACATTTCTCAGCTTGCTGTTTCTTTCTGTCCTCTTTAGCCTTGTCAACATGAAACTCATAAACCAACTAAGGAAATGGTTCTCTTCCTCGAGTCAGTTGCTGAGAAGATAAGCAAGAACCAGCTTCATGGGTTTAGCAAGGCACAGGCATTTACCCCTGTTGAACTTTTGTACAAGAGGGTATGTTTGGGTTTCTCATTTTGTGCTAGTGGTTTTCAGTTTTCTCCCCAGTCAATTTTTAAAAAGCTACTGCGTATGATCCTGGCAATCCTTGAACTCTCACAGTAAGAAGGCAACCCCTGAACTTCTCTTAAGGCCCCCAGTGCTTCAGAATTTGTTTTTATCAAGGCTAATCTGAGGAATGGGGTTTCCTTCCTTTCATTTTTTTTTTAAATGGCCATTACATTAAAGTAAAATGATGAGGTGTGCATGGACACAAAAGTGTATACCCAGAATTAAACTTTGTTGGTTTTAAAGGTGCCACTGGACTCAGACTTTGTTCTGTTGCTTCAGACCAACATGGCTACCCAACTGAATCTCTTAATGTACTGTGGCCCCAGTCACACGGAGCATTAGGCATGCTAAAGAAACAGAAGATAGGCGGATTTTCCTGGCATGATCTCACCGCCACATCTGGGAAACGTAGAGCTCCCGTGGCTCACCCAAGACTTCACTCCGAAGATGCGCTGTAAAAAACTAGTACCTGCGAGGTACTAGTTTCCGGAAACCGTGGGGCAAGGGCGGGCGTCTGATCACGTTTCCGGTGTTAGCTCATGGCATCTGGCGCCCGCCCATGTCCTGTCACGAAAAGTTTTTTTGTCCAGTCTCCACGGGTGCGCACAAGCACCCAACGGTGCATGCGAACACTTGGGTTAAAAAAAAACACAACCCCCGCAGCGCCGCTTCTTTGCCGCGCCGCAGGAGTGAGGTATGATCGGCACCTCCCCCCAACCACGGGACGTCGGCGGGACGTCAGGTGGGACGTTTGATCTGGCTGCCACGCGGTAGTTTGCTCTGGGGCAAACAGCCACACCTCCCTCCCGCGATATCCGGCCCGTGTGACCGGGGCCTATGAGAGAGCCATATTATTCAGGACCAGTCAGGCCAGTCAGGTGCACATGAAGCTCAATCCTTCCTAAGAACTTCTGACTTTGACAGAAGAATAAGACTTTCTGTTTGTCTCAGACAAACTATGCCATAAAATGTCTGCCTCTGGTCCTTGGAGTCAGCTTGTGATAACCTAGTAGCTGCAGCCTGAAGACATCTTTGGGCTTCATCTTACAGTACTTATAGCCACTGTACCTGGCTAGTCTTAGATACAATAGTAATGATGCAATGGATTTCTTTGCATTCTAGTACTTTGGAAGAGATGTCCGGCAGACTACCAGTATGTTACTAATTCTAAAAGAGCATGCATAGTTAAGCAGTTGGAACTGGGCCACAGCAATGCATGACTTTTGGAACATAAACATAACCCATAGTTAAAGGTTATACCAGCTTAGTCATCACTACATTGGCACTAATACTTTAACTGCAGTTAAAGCAGAAGAAATTGGTGCTGCAGAAGGATGGGAAGTGGGAGGGCATGCATGATTTCATTGTTTGTTTAGCTTGCCTAACTGGAGTTAGCATTCTACCTACCCATCTACTCCAATTATCTTCAGAGGCCCTGCTTCAGGTGTCCCTGCCATCTGAGGCTAGATGGGTGGAAGTCCGAGCAAGGTCAGAGACATGGCACCAAAACTTTGGAACTCCCTCTTCAGTGAGATTTTTCTGTCTCCCTCTATCGTTGTCCTCCACCAGTGGGTGAAGCCTTTTGTTTTGCCTATCCCCAATAACTCTTATCGGCTCTCCTCTCTGTTTGTGTTATGTGTGATTGTATGTCTATGTTTTTTATTGAATTGTTCAAATAAGGTATTGTTCAAATACCTTATTTTAAATGCTGTTTTAATGTTTTGATGTTCACCACCTTGGGGGCCCTATTAGAGTAGAGAGGTGACATAGAAATGCTGTAAAGAAAGAAAGAAAACTAAAATTGTGAGAACTAGCTCAAATGGAAGTATTACGCTAGGTCGCACAACTCCAGTTTACTTTGAGTGCTTTTCTCAAAACTCAGGTTGTCTGGCATCTCCTATTCATTAATAACTATCAAAGCCAAGAAAGCCAGTTATTCTTTACACTTGTACCTATTAGGGATAGTAAAAATATTCCCTTTTATGCTATTTTGTTTTACGCTTCTTTGGGAACTCCATAGTTGAAAACTGCTGTATATTCTAAGTAATATTGATAATATTAAGCTTCAACAGTCAGATTGCCAAATCCAGAACTGCAGATATCAGATATCAGAAAAGGCAGCAGCAAGTTTACTTCCACATACCTGGTTTCTGCTTTTTTCTTATGATGGTTGAACTCCCTCTGTATCTCAGTTTGAATTGGGGGGAAACCACCACTGCCGCCGCAAATTAAAATAACTTTTCCCCTAAGCCCCTTCTTACATTTGTGCTCTGCTAGATTCTTCATAATATCAGCAGGTTATGACATGACCTGAAGATCTCTCTTATTTATTCATTTTATTCATTTATACCCCGCCTTTCTCCTCATGGGGACCCAAAGTGGCTTACATCATTCTTCTCTCTTCCATTTTATCCTCACCAAAAACCTGTGAGGTAGGTTAGGCTGAGAGAGTGTGACTGGCCCAAGGTCACCTTTCTGTTTCCTCCAAACGTACTTGATGACACCAGTGATGGAGAGTCTTATGATGAACACATGGAGCAATGTGTGCTATCAAGACCGTGTGTAACATTGTTCCAGTATCAGGAACCATGAGCAGCAGTATTCTTCATGAATACTGACCTTTCTACTAAGATACCAGCAGTTACGGAACTACATTTAAGAGAACATAAGAGATGGCCAATGGCCCATCCAGTTCAACACTCTGTGTCACACAGTGGCCAAAACCCAGGTGCCATCAGGAGGTCCACCAGTGGGGCCGGAACTCCAGAATCCCTCCCACTGTAGCCCCCCAAGCATCAAGGATACAGAGCATCACTGCCCCAGACATAGTGTTCCATCTATATCTTGTGGTTAATAGCCACTGATGGACCTCTGCTCTATATATTTACCCAATCCCCTCTTGAAGCTGTCTATGCTTGTAGCCCCCACCACTTCCTGCAGCAGTGAATTCCATGTATTAATTACTCCTTGGATGAAGAACTACTTCCTTTCTAAGCCTACTGCTCATTAATTTCATTGAGTGCTCACTAGTTCTTGTATTGTGAGAAGGAAAGAAAAGTACTTCTTTCTCTACCTTCTGTATCCCATAGACAAGTTCAAAACTTCTGTCATGTCACCCCTCAATTGTAATTTCTCCAAGCTAAAAAGCTCTAAGCTCTTTAACCTTTCTTCATAGGGAAGGTGTTCCATCCCCTTAATCGTTTTAGTTGCCCTTTTCTGCACCTTTTCCAATGCTATAATATATATTTTTAGTTACAGTGACCAGAACTGCACACAGTATTCCAAATGATTCTTCACCATAGATTTATACAGGGGCATTATGATACTGGCTGATTGGTTTTCAGTCCCCTTCCTAATAATCCCCAACATAGCATTTGCCTTTTTTATTGCAGTCGCACATTGAATCAACATCTTCAGTGAGTTATCTACCACTACTTCAAGATCTCTCTCCTGGTCAGTTAATGTCAGGAACCATGAGCAGCAGGAACCATTGGAGCCCATCAATGTATATTTATAGTTAGGACTTTTGGCTCCAATGTGCATTACTTTGCACGTGTCCATGTTGAATCACATCTGCCACGTTGACGCCCATGTGCCCAGCCTCAACAGATCCCTCTGGAGCGCCTCACAGTCCTCCCTGGTTCTCACCGCTCTAAACAATTTAGTGTTATCCACAGACATAGCCACTTCACTGCTTACTCCCAACTCTATATAAAGGAGTTTAGGTGGGAAAGGAAGGGGAGTGGCTTTGGTGGAAAGTAAGCCCATTATAAACTAAGCTCCAGACTTCAGGGGTTTAGGTTCTGAAGGAGAAATACTTTAGTTTGCTTATTATGATAATATATTTTTGTACTATTACTACCTTTTCCTTTTAGTTTTAGTCATATTTCATTGTCCTTCTTCAGTATTAGTTTGAATAAGGACCAAGATAGTATTTTGTTTATATTGGGCATATGTTATATATACAAAAAAGTGTTGCTCCATCAGAGGGACTACTCACTTAGTGAAAGGAAGTTGTTGGATTCAACCCATTGTTCCCATTGTTGGAATAAATATTACCGAGTTCTTTTTAACTTTTTAACTCTTCATATATCAAAGAACTCACACTCAAGTAAATGTGCATAGGACTGAAAGTAATAACCCTTATTACTTCTACATTGCTGAAATTTAATTTCAGGATTAGGCCTACATTCATCACATTCTACCATAAAATCCTTTACAAATACTGGGGAAAAATTAGGCTGTTTGAATACAGTCACATATTTCAAAACTGTGCCAGAATTACACTTTCCCCCCTTAGTTTTTGCTGAACCTTTCCCAAAGTTTATCTGAAGTAAGTCTGAGTTCAAAGTGATCCAAACATGTTACTTCCTAGACTGAAAATAAATAGATATTGGTGAACAATGTACTACCTGAAAATCACATATTCTTTCTGTTTGTAGGAGATATTTCAACAGGGATAGCCTAACTATGTTTTTGAGCCCAGTCTGTTCTCCATAGAAACTGACCTTGTTTACTGTCTAGAATACATGTGCTCAGGCATAGTAATTGTATCACAACAAAATTGGAATGAACATAACATTAAAGTGTGTATTATCACTATTTCTTACAAACATTTTCTTTTTCTTATCAGTTGGACTATTCAGAAACTTCTCACTATACTTTAGCACAAAATAAAAATGTTTTGGGGATATCTGGGCATGGGCCATCCTTGGCTAAAAATTTTGGTCTAACACAATGAAATTTCTTCTCCATGAATAAAAGGCAAATAGCATAAGTCTGTGTTGGTCAAAGCTAATCCCTCTGCATATTGCTATTCTGTAGAATAGTATATAGTTTTCGTTTTCTATCTGGGCATGGGCCATCCTTGGTTAAAAAAAAATTTTGGTCTAATACAATGAAATTTCTTCTCCATGAATAAAAGGCAAATAGCATAAGTCTGTGTTGGTCAAAGCTAACCCCTCTGCATATTGCTATTCTGTAGAATAGTATATAGTTTTAGTTTTCTTCGTAAAATTATCTTTCTCTTTGTTGTCTTTTTTTTTTGTATCTTTGTAAGATGCTCTAAGGAAAATCTGTAAGGCCTGATATAAAAGCAGTAGGTAACTACTGTAATTGATTCACAGTTGTGAATTATGCATCTTATTAATTACTGATTCATAATTAACTTTATACAATTAGCTACATTGTGTGTGTAGAGAAAGAGAGAGAGAGACAGACTTCTTTTTACTTTACTAATAAAGTTTCATTCTCCAAATATTTGTCAATTTCCTAGCTTTAACTAATTTGGTTTTATTTATTTATTATTTCCAGTTTGAAGACCACAGAAATCTGGTACCTGAAGGGGACCTAGAGAGGTCAAGGGGCTGTTCCTCTGAGCCCATAACAAGGCTTGTACAGCCTTGAACAGATCCCACATATCGAAGGCAGAGTTCAGCAGTAAAAGGGAAAGAACCGCACATACTTTGTTCCCCTAAGGTACCGCACATACCAACCGCACATACTTTGTTCCCCTAAGGTACACAGCTACTCCATGTGCTCTTGTCCCCTGTCACCAAGCATTATAAGGCCTACATGTTTTCATGTACGAACACGGATCAGTCTAACACAGTCTCCCCACCCATATTGCAACACAAAAATAAAAGAACTAAAAGTGCATAATAGAGATGATCCAATATGGACATTTTCATTAATTTTTATTCAACTATTGTCATTGTACTTGCCCTGACCTGATGGCCCAGGCTAGCCAGATCTTGGAAGCTAAGCAAGGTCGGACCTGGTTAGTATTTGGATGTGGGACCATCAAAGAATTCCAGGGTTGCTATGCAGAGGGAGGCAATGGAAAACCACTTCCATTAGTTGCTCATCAAAACCCTATGGGGTCACCATAAGTCTGCTGAGACTTTTTTTTTGGCCCCCCGAAGAGGATTTTTTTAATTGACTTTCTAATAACTACAACCAGAAACTTAGGAAAGGGAGAAAGAAAACCCTCTAAAAACCCAAGAGATGGTGATCATACATACATTTGCAAAATTACCTTTAAGCTTAAACACAAGTTAACTTTCGTTGAAAATGATCTTCTATCTATTTAAATATTTAGATATTCATCAACAATTCTAGTTTCATAAAAAGACTGTAAAAAGATATACAATATACTTGTTTTAGATACTCCAGAGTAGATTAACTATCTATTTTTTCCCCTTTCTGTGCCTCAATTGATAGCTTTGTTTGGGGGCAGCAGCCCCCAATTTAGAGTCAGAGTCTTCTTCGGAAGATCCAGCCTCTCCTTCTTCTTCACTTTCTTTGGCAGCATCGGTCGCACCTTCTCCTGCTGGGCTGCTATGTTGATGCAAAAACTTGTAAGCCTTTTCAACAGAGTCAATCCTTTCTTTACTATTTGCATATCTAAAGATTAATCCCTTGGGTGTTAGCCATCCGTAACAGACATTGTGCTTTTGTAGAAATAAAATCAAGTCTCTGTATTTCCTTCTTTTCCTTCTTATCTCAAATGGAATGTCTTTCAGTACTCTTATGTCTTTGTCTTTTATCTTCAAGGTCGCTCCATTAGATGCTTTCAATAGCTGATCTCTCACTTTTCTTCGGGAGAATCTTATTGTAACTTCCCCTGGTAGATTATTCTTTCTGATAAATTCTGTATACGATCTATGGACCGTATCAATTTTGTTTTGAAGTTGATCCAATGTCATCTCTGCCAAGGGAGCTAATACATCAAAGTCTGCTGAGACTTGATGTGTCAGCCAGGGTTCAGCAATGGTGAGGACTCCCCAAGAAAAGAAGACCCTTCAGGAGAAGGGAAGCCTTGTGTAGTCAGCTCTGAGTTAGCAGAAGCCAGCAAGCAGGAAAGATGAGCTGCATGCTTGTGAGGATTCACAGCCAACAGTTGGTGCAGGGCCACCAAACCCTACAGCCCTAATCCAGGAGGTGAAACTCAGTCGGTCACTCCCAGCCCTCCAGTATCACCCACACCCTTAGAGTGCCACAGACAAAGACTAAGAACAGAGCTACAAGAAAGACAGCAAAGTGCATAACCCCTGGCCTGATGCCAGCTGCTTCCTGATAACACAGATGAGTAGTTACAGGACTAGTCCTGGGCAGCTGGCTGCAAGCATGACTTTTAGGCATGTGGCTACAAAAAGTAGCCAAGGGAGGCTGTTAGGCATGGAAACAACACATACAATAGATGCTAAGCCACTGACTCTGCCTTACTGATTCTTGGAGCCTGACCGTTGGACTGGGTAACTCTTCCTAGCCTGACTTCTGGAACCCTGACCTCTGGACTAAACAACTTTGCCTTTGGAAAGCCCTCTTTCCTGACACCTTTGAGGAACAGACACTGCAACCTGAGACCACAAGCCTGTGGGTCAGTACAGTTTGCTTCCACCACACAAACAAACTTCCACAGCATGGACAAGGCTGCAACTACACTGGGAAGCCTTGCAGAACTGCAAGACCAGGTGTTGCAACTTACTTATGCTCTGACAACATTGCTGCAACAGACTGCCATTCTCCACGGTGCACCAGCTGTACCTCTGCCTGATGGATGCCCAGTTAGTCCTTCAGACAAGTTTGAGGGCAATGTGGAAGAATTTCCAGCTTTTCTAGTGCAAGGCCAACTATATGTGGAACTTCAGGCCTGGGACAATCTGACCAACAGGCTGAAAGTTTGCTTTGTGCTCAGCCTTTTAAAGAGTCAGGCAGCTAAATGGGCTACACCCCTGCTGCTCTCCACGGCACCACAGCTGGAAAATTTTCTAAACTTCATGTCTTATATTTCTCATGCCTTTGCCAACCCCCAAAAGGCCGAGAATGCCAATAGAAGAACTCATGTCCTAAGACAAGGAAAGGGCACCGTGGCCAAATACACCACTGACTTCAAGCTATTGGCCCAAGATTTGGGGTAGAATGAGATGGCATTCATAGATCAATATCTGGAGGAGGTATTAGACGAAATCCAGGGTGAGGTTGCTCAAGTGGAACACCCCACTAACTTGCAGACCCTGATACTGCTTTGCCTCCGAATTGATGGATGGCTGGAAAGCCACTGGTGTCATATATATGATTCATTGATGCAAAGGAAACCACTAAAAATACCTAAAATGTTCCGTTATAAAGGGAACATTTCAGTATTGAGGAACAACTGGTGCAAAAATAGATACACGGGGGGGAATCAAGGTCACTCAGCTGGGTTCGTGTTGCGTAGAATCATAGAATTGGAAGAGACCTCCAGGATCATCTAGTCCAACCCATTGCACAATGCAGGAAATTCACAAATACCTCCCCCACACATACACCCAGTGACCCCTGTTCCATGCCCAGAAGATGACAAAAGACCTCCAGGATCCCCGGCCAAACTGGCCTAGAGAAAAATTGCTTCCTGACCCCAAAGTGGCGATCAGCATTTCCTTGGGCATGTAAGAAAGGGCCACAAGAACCAAACACTGATGCAACCCTTCCTGCCCTTCCTCTCATAATATGCCTAAGTTCACAGAATCAACATTGCTGTCAGATGGCCATCTAGCCTCTGTTTAAAAACCTTCAAAGAAGGTGAGGAAACTGCTCTAAATGTCTGAAAGTTCTTCCTAATGCTTAGCTGAAAACTCTTTTGATTTAATTTCAACCCGTTGGTTCTGGTCCAACCTTCTGGGGCAACAGAAAACAACTCTGCATCATCATCTATATGACAGCCCTTCAAGTACTTGAAGACGGTTATCATATCACCTCTTGGTCATCTCTTCTCCAGGCTAAACATACCCAGCTCCTTCAGCCTTTCCTCATAGAACTTGGTCTCCAGACCCCTCACCGTCTTCATTGCCCTCCTCTGGACATGTTCCAGCTTGTCTGTATCCTTAAATTGTGGTGCCCAAAACTTAACACAATACTCTAGGTGAGGTCTAACCAGAGCAGAGTAAAGCGATACCATCACTTTGCGTGATCTGGACACTATACGTCTGTTGATACAGCCCAAAATTGCATTTGCCTTTTTAGCTACTGCATCACACTGCTGATTCATGTTCAGTGTATGGTCTACTAAGACCCCTAGATCCTTTTCACACATACTACTGCCAAGACAAGTCTCCCCAAACCTATAATTATGCATTTGATTTTTCCTACCTAATGCAGAACTTTACATTTAAGCCCCATTGAAATTCATTTTATTTGTTTTAGCCCAGTTTTCTAGCCTGTCAAGATCATCCTGTATCCTGACTCTGTCTTCTACCGTATTTGCTACCCCTCCCAATTTAGTGTCATCTGCATATTTAATAAGCATTCCCTCTATTCCTTCATCCAAATCATTTATAAAGATGCTGAACAAAACAGGTACCAGGACAGATCCTTGAGGCACTCCGCTTGTCACTCCTATCCAAGAAGATGGGGAATCATTAATAAACACTCTTTGGGTGTGATCTGTCAACCAGTTGCAGATACATCTAAAAGTAATAGGATCCAAACCCCATTATACCAATTTGTCCACCGCTGTTAACCACTACAACAAGCTAGAAGGTGGAGGGTAGCTGATTCTATAGTGGCACAACCAATGCTCCCTCTAAGCTGTGGAGTCTTGTGAGCAAGACTTCTATTGTGTGAACTACTGGCATTAACGTTGTGAGCAAGTGATTTGGCTACTGCATAAATTAATTATCTCTGGAGCCATCCTTCCTGAGCTAAGACAAAAATGTGTGAGTCGGAGGCTAAAAAACTGAGCTAGCTCAAACGCACAACTCAAAGTACCCTGACCCAAGTTTTAATCAATCCCACTCCTTGATTGGAAGGAACTTTGCACTGTAGACAACAAGAAACTTCCTTGTTGGTTAATAACTTATATTGATTGATTGATTGATTGATTGATTGATTCAATTTATACCCTGCCCTCCCCACAAAGCCAGGCTCAGGGCGGCTTACCCAACATTTCATAGAAATACAATTAAAACCTATACAAACATATAATATAAATGACAGTCAATTAAAACACATTTAAAACGCTGGAACATTATCAGATAAAACAAGAGCAAAATTATTTCTAATATGGCTTAGGTGACCATATGGTTCCTATAACTTTCATACCAGCTCAGTTCGCTCACTTATTATGCAGCAGGCTCAGGCTAGAGACAATGATGGTAAGTCAGGATACAGGCTGGAGATGAAGGTAAAGATGGTAAAGCCAGGGCACAGGAACACTCCTCAGTGTAAAATGCGGCTCCTTAGCCGAACTCCTGGTGGAATAGCTCCATTTTGCAGGCCCTGCAGAACTGTAAAAGGTCCCACAGGGCCCTGATCTCTTCAGGGAGCTCATTCCATCAGGATGAAGCCGTCACTGAGAAGACCCTGGCCAAAACCATCTGAGCAGGGATGGAGCCTAGAAAAAAATGTAGCTCTTCTCCTAGAAATAGAAAAATGGGAGCATCACACAAAACTTGAATTTCTTGGTATTTAGTTAAAAACCACCATCAGTTTTACTGTTGTGCATGGAAGCAGTATGGTGTCTTTCTATCTCGGTAGTGAAATCCTTTGAATTGAAAAACAATGTAAAAACCAATTCAGTTTTATACCTAAAAAACAATGATAAACAATATTAAGACCATTCCTCTTTGGTGCCAACTCAAACAATTGGAGGTCCCAGGTCTGAGCTATTGGACCCATCAATTACTCCAAAGGTATGCTTCACTAATTGTAGGTTCTTGAATTGATAATTCTATAAGATTTCATACAGAAGATGGTTATTTCTTTTTGTCTTTTAATTGTTGATTATTTTGTATTCTGATTGTTACTTAATTTGTGTATGCGAAAAAAAATAAAAAATATATTTAATTTTTTTAAAAAAAAAAACATTACTCCAAAGGCGTTGAACTCATTTGTTAGGAGGGCCAGATCTGACATAAATGTCACTTCGTTGGGCCGGGCCATGCATGCTATAAAATGTAGCATGAGATACCAGAGATATAAACTTTATAAAGGTGATTTCAGATGCTGAATGGCAATAGCAGGTGAATGACAATAGCAGGCTTGATTGGATTAGGTGTGATATGCAAAGGGATAGTAGCCGTGGAGATACCAGAGTTGGTAATGAGTCAGGAAACCTGGGTCTCAATTCCATCTAGGAGGATTCAGTCCAGGAGGATGCAAAGAACAAGTGGATATAAGTGTGATATTAGAAACCACAACATTCAGTTGCTGACCTAAGAGTAGCAGTGTTCTTACAAAGGAATTTCAAAGGGAGATTAGAAAGAGAGACTGCTGAGTTGAAATTGATAATGAAGCTCAAGACAATGCATCCTCCTGGACTGAACTGAGACCTAGTTTTCCTGTTTATTACCAATATGTTCCAATATCATTTGGCATCTGAAATCACTCCACTCTCCAAGATATAAGGACCAAACCAAGTGTTCAATTCCTAATCAGGGCCTTTTTGAAAGAAAATAGGAACAGAGAAATCCCAATAAAAAAAAACTTTTAAGAATAAACCAAAATAATTTCTTCATTGTACATTGTGCTTGTCAGAATAATCCACCCACTCCCTCCCTCCCACGAAAGCTGGTAGGGTTGCCAAATCGGGACGGGGGACGGGGAACCCCCCGCTTCCGCGGCCCGATTTCCGCCGCAGGGGAATTCCGGCCCGGGGGAACCCCGCCCCCCAAGCTGCGTCACCATATGGTTTTCCCCTCCGACGAGCTCAGCCACGCCCCCAACGTCAGCACGTCGCCCGTCACTTCCGGCGACGTGCTGCCGATGTGCTGCTGGACCGCGGCGACGCTCCCCCGCCACGGGGGGGAGAAGATTTGGCAACCCTAAGAGCTGGTTTGGTGTAGTGGTTAATTGCATGGGCTGAGGGAGCTGGGGGTGGAAAGCAAACTAGGGTGCAGCAATAGCCTTGGAAAGGAAGCAGGAGAAGGAAGTTGCTGGGGGGCAGTTTTGAGCCCTGTGTGGGCCTGATCCAGCCTGCAGGCCACATGTTTGACATCCCTGCCTTAATCAGTATTTTCTGGCTAGTGCTGTGCAGTGACATTGGGTGGTGGTGATGCTGTGAGTTTCCTCTCTTTGAAAGATGGCGAAGCAGATTCTAACCTCTTCTCTTGAGGTAGAGAGTCCTTGTGCCCAGTTATAGGAAACTGAGAGGGCTCTGTTTTCATGTGAGCTGGATGGCTGTGATAGGGGTTTGCCTTCTGTACTTACAAAAGTCTCCCGGACTCCTTTAAGTACTCTCACAGATATCCCAAACCCCCAGACTGAAAAATGCTGATCTAGAATATTCACTCACCAGCTGGATGCACATGCAATTTTTTTAAAATTATATTTTACTTGTCAGGCATATTGTTCCTACTCTTCGTTGAAGGAACTCAGGGTGGTTACTTAATTTCCCTTCCTCATTTTATCCTCACAACAACCCGGTGAGATCAACTAAGCTGAGAGTTGAAAGAGTCCAAGATCACCTGTCAAGTTTCATGACAAAGTGAGGGTTTGAACTCTAATCTTGTGACTCCTAGGGTGCGTTCAGATGGGGCATTTATGCCGGTATAGATGCCAGTTGGAATCGGTTTACTTACAGGCGATCACATGGCGAACATCTGCCTTCCGTCCCTAACCGTTGCAAATGACTTTAAACCGTTGTATTTTGCTTCTAGGTCCCCAAGTGGTGGTATCCTGAGTGCACTGGTTCAAACCGCATTATCCCCGTCTGATCGCTCTCCGCCGTTGTCTAGCCACTTCCATTTGGAAGCCCAAGGCTTCCGCTTTTCGGCCGACTTTTTTTTTTAAGTCTCCTCAATGTGCGCTTGGGTGAAGCTTCACCCCGGCGTTTGTATTAAAAAAAAAAAGGCCTAGTGTAAGGCTTTAGATGAGTCTGGGACCTCATGGAGGCCAGTTTCAGAGTAAAAATTTAAAGGGACATCTTCAGTTCAAGGCATGCTTTCTGGTTTGGGTTGTTCTGCGCCTGCGCAAAGATCTTCATTATAAGGAAGCCTGCCTATGCGCATGCACAAACTGTGTAAAAATAAAAAAAACCCGCTGACGCGATCTGCTCAGCGCCTGAAGTGTGGACGGGCATATTGCGGTGTGCTGCGCAGTCAGGAGGTAAGTGTGATTGCATTTCTTCCAGATCAAACTGCTCCAGTTCCAACCGGAGCAGTTTATGCCGGCTAAAATGCCCCATCTGAACGCACCCCTAGTGTGATACTGTTAAACCTAGTGGATTGCATTAGCTCTCCATGATTTTAACTTGCCTTTCTTTCATTATGAAATTAGTTAGGTTTTCATGCGGTCTCTCATCCAGGTATTGGCTAAATTCAGATGTGTAAATTCAGCAAGGGTGCTGCATCATTTGCCTTCCAGCTCTACTTTTCCATATATTTTTCACACCCCTTTCCATGTGCCCACACACAACACACTCTCATACACCTTTCCATTCCCACAGCCCAAGAAATACTTATATTTCATAAGTGATTACCTGCCAAGCCCATTATTCGTGGTTACTGTTGGTCTTCCGTTGAGCTTGTGACATGTGCTGAAAGTTAATGGAGGGTGCTTTTTCTTTGCAGGAGGTATAGGCAGCATCTGGTCCTGCAAAAGCCCGATGGGAAGGGTACAGTTCCTTTTCTCTACCGAAAAGTGGGGAGGAGGATCTCTTCTTCCACTTTCACAACCATTTATTTTACTGACAGAACATACAGGCCTCAGCTGCAAATCAGTTCCCATGGTAAAAAATACATACCACAATAGTGAAGAAATTTTCAGTAGGTGACCATTAGGTGAGCAGCTGGTTTGTGTTAATGGATTCAAGCAGGGAAGATGATTAGAAGAGTTGTGGTCTTTCACTTTTGGGACAGAGTGTATCTGACCGCTTCCCAGTTTCTCTGGCTGTATTCTGTGTTGGCTGTGTGTGTTTGCATCCCTTTTTCGGGAGTTGCAGTGTGTGTCATGCACCAAGTTGCTTCCAACTTATGGTAACCTTATGAATTAATGACATCCAAAACATTGTATCATTAATAGCTTTTCTCAAGTTTTGCAAACTGAAGGCCATGGCTTCTTTTACTGACTCAATCCATCTCATGTTGGGTCTTTCTCTTCAACTTTTCCTAGCATTATTGTCTTTTCCAGTGAGTCTTGTCTTCTCATGAGGTGACCAAAAGTATAATAGCCTCAGTTTAGTCAGTTTCTAGGGAGAATTCAGGCTTGATTTGATCTGGTAGTGGTGCAAAGATTTGATCTAGAACCCACTTATTTGTCTGTTTGGTAGTCCATAGTCTGTGAAATTGTGCTCCAACAACAAATTTCAAATGAATCCATTTTCTTCTTTCAGCTTTCTTCATTATACAGCTTTTACATCCATATATAGAAATGGGGAATACCATAGTATGAATTATCTTGATTTTGCTCTCCAGTAACACTTCCTGTCCTATAACATACAAAACAATTTGTCAAAATGTTTTCCATTCCTAAATTATGGTTTAAATGATAGCTGAGCATTTGAATGTGCATCACTCATTGGGGGTCAGTATTCTCAAATATTCAGAACACTTCAGAAATTCACTTGAAAAATTACAATGAAAAATGTTGACGGCAACCACAGGTTGTAAAAGAACAGTGATTAGGAAAGAATACTAAAGATATTAGAGAACAGAAAAAATTAATCTCATAATGCAGCTCCTGCAGAAAACTGACCAAGATACCATGACTTCAGCTGAACATTTGTATTAGATGAGGTATGTTGCTTCCAGTGGTTCTCATCCTGTGGGTCGCGACCCCTTTGGGGGTCGAACGACCCTTTCACAGGGGTCGCCTAAGACCATTGGAAAACACAAATTTTCGATGGTCTTATGATAGCAACAAAAATAATTTTATGGTTGGGGGTCACCACAACATGAGGAACTGTATTAAAGCGTCGTGGCATTAGGAAGGTTGAGAACCACTGTTCTAGATGAAGTTATCTTACTTTTTAGGGGTGTTACTTTCTTCTTTCCCCTTCCTTGAGGACAAGATGATTCTGAGGTAGCCTTTGAAGAAGAGAGAAACCACTGCAGCTAGAATCACTGGAGGATAAGTGGTGGACTGTTCATAAGATGTTCTGTCTTTCCTACCCTGAATGAAGACATAAAAGTATCTTTGTAGAGCAAGGGTCATGGCAACTGTTTACACCCATCAAGTACTTTTAGAAAGTGGGTGGGGTCTAGTGGAGTTTCTACCCAGCAAGATTTATAATTGGCCATAGGAGATTTGATTGGCTGTGTACTTTTTCAAAAAAAAATGTTGCTTTGGCAGTAGCTGACACCACTGTACATGGATCTTCACTGTGTAACTGAAAGTAAGCTGCAGCAGCCATTTTGTGATAATCATTTTGTGGGTGTGCATACCATGCTGTGTCACAATTCCAAATGTGCCCACAGACTCAAAAAGTATGGGGACCCCTGTCATAGAAGATCCCCCCCTCCAATTTTAAACCTTATCAGACCTGTCTTTCTGTGCCCTACTAAAGCCTACCGTCATGATGCTTCAGAAGCTTAGTGTACCAGGCAGGTAAGTCACACAAGGATTACCTCATGTGACTTACTAACCTCATGTGACTTACTTACAGGTCACTCCGCCACAAGCCTGCATCAAAGTTGTGCTTGGAGAGGGGGGGGGGGAAATATCACTGTGCTTTGCACAGAAAAATCAGGTTAAACACATTTGCCAAATTGTGTTGATCAGAATTACCTTGATGATGGCTAAGGGTCCCAGGAGCTTGCAGGTATACATTTCACATGTAGTGTAACACATGCCAGAGAGTTGTATAAAATCATAACAGAACATTTCAGAATGTCTAAATAATAGAAGGTACATATTGTTTGAATGACTAACCATTCAAAATATTCAGTTCAAGTCACTTGACACTAATTTTCTTGGTCAAATTGTTTTTTTTTTTTAAGTCTGCTATGACAAGCAGTTTAGTAAGTACCTTTGCAAAAAGAGCCTGATTTGATGGGTCGTCGCATAAGCTACTTGACATTTGTCCCCAGTCAGACCGGATGCCACATGAAAAATTTACTCTGAAAAGGGCTCCCAGGAATAAACAGTTCTCTAGTGCTGCTCACAAGGGAATCAGCAAGGTGAGCGGAACTTCAACT
Organism: Gekko japonicus; assembly: GCF_001447785.1. NCBI lineage: Eukaryota > Metazoa > Chordata > Lepidosauria > Squamata > Gekkonidae > Gekko > Gekko japonicus. The sequence continues at coordinate 38,288 of NW_015163150.1, forward strand.
TGTCACGGATGCACTGTTCTGACAAACATAAGTAGATGCTAATGGCTGAATCGTGACAGAATAAAGTCCCACAACCATATGGCTAATTGCCACAACAATATCTTCAGTGTTATTAATCAAGTTTTCATAGTGTGCCATGATAATTGGAATAATTAGAAGCAGCATAGGCATTGCTTGCCTCTCTCTTTCTCTCAAATACGCACATATACTCTCTCACACAAACAGGAGACAGTGATGTGAAAGAACTGCAATTTCTCTGCGGTATTATTTAGTGCATGTTTTCTAGCAAATATGGTAGTTAATTACTGAATTACCTGTTTATCATCAGAACCTTTGATTGCCAGCAGGGTTTCTGTAGGAGCATGTAGGCAAGACATCTAAATAATACCATCCTTTTTCTTCTTGTAAATTCTGAATTCAAAACTATGCAACATTAATCTCTGCCAGTTATAGGCAATATACTTCAGAACAGTTGGAAATATTTACAGTTTGTGCATGAGTTTCCAAAACATAATTTTAATGTAAAATAGAATAAAATCATTTCATAGTAAAAAGTAAAGGTAAAGGTTTCCCTACAACCCTTCTTTCTCTTATTTTTAATAAGCAGTATAAACAACTGTATGGGCATGAAGTTTTGTTGCTAAATTAGCAAACTGTAATATTGTAATTGAATTCAAATGGTAATCTGTAGAAAATGTTTTAACAGTCTTTAATTTCCTGCTAAAGACATTAAAAATCCGTATACCAAATCTATTGTTATAGTTCCTAAATACAACATATCAAAAAGGTTCTGTACTGCGATATTTCAGGAACCCCAAAATTATGCTCCACCTCTGAACTAAGAATGTAAATAAAGCAAGAATAGCACTTTTGCTTAGCTGAGCAGCTAAATCATCAGCTTTGTGCATTTCCAACTGGACTAGTTGTTTACTGGGCTCTCTTTGGAACTGTGTAAGCAATGAGAAAACACCAGTATTTCCTGGGTATGTGCATAAACAATTAGTCAACTGGTCAGTATAACTGGAAGATTGATGATAATGACTCCCTTTGTGAATGTATGAAGGCATTTAGCCAAACTAATGGATTGAAATGGACTGCTGTCTGTGGCCTTTGAAGGGCAGCTTAATTTAGTTTTAGAGCTTACAATGGACATAAGATGAAATATTGTGATGACATAAATCTTTCCTATTTCTGCTTTTTTTTAAAAAAAAGTTGGCTCTTCTTGACTTGAGAACTTGTAGAAAAATATATTTTCAAATGTTCTACACTTCATTACAAGTTGGCCTCAGCTACTTAAGTCATAACCAGATTTGACTGAAGTTCATCGGCTGTTTTGTTTGTTGAGGTCTATTGAAAATTAAATACTGATTTAGTAAAATAGTCACCTGTGGGAGAATTTTGTTGGGTTTTGATGTTCTAAAGAGTCATTTTAATTAGATTAATGAAAAATTCCGGTTACACACACCCCCCATCTGCTACAAAGAAGATGACTGGAGGGGCATGATAGAGGTTTATAAATTTATACACATGGTGGGAAGAGTGGACATAGATAACTTTGTCTCACCAGTAATACTAAAACTGAAGGATACCCAGTTAAGTTCATTGACAGTAGATTCAGGACAGACAATAAAACCTTATTTATTCAATGAGTAATTAAGTTGAGGGATTCCTTGCCAATGGATGGAGTGATAGCCGTTTGCATAGAAGGCTTTAAAAAGGGATTAGACAAATTCGTGGAAGGTCCATCAGTAGCTACTAGCCATGACAACTAAACTAAAACTTCACATCTAGAGGCAGTAAAGCCCTGAAGACTTGTATGCTAGGAGGCAACATTAGGGGATGCCTTGACATCTGTGCCTTTTGTGGTGGCTCTCTGGGGCAGTGGATTTGTCGTTGTGAGAAAGAGAATCATAGGCCGAGTTCAGACTGGCAATTTGAAGCACTAGGGAGTTGTGGCAAAGAAAAAATGGAATAGACCTGGAACGGCTTGTTCCCAGTATTTCCATTCACACTGCAGTGAATGAAGCGGGAGGATACCGTGGAGGAAGCACGAGGGAGCGTTCGTACTGTCGCCCGCCCCTGGCGGGCTGTTAGCATGGTTTCCGTATTCGGCTGCGTGCGCCTATGCGCATGGGCACACTTGGCATGCCGGAGCATTCCAGTCGTGCACATGTGCGCACATGCACCTGCCGCGGAACCAGCTGGCACCTATTATCAACTGCGGGTTGTTCCCGCCTTAGCAGTGCTTGGGTTCACACTCAGGGAACCGGAATCAACACGCTGCATACAGGGTTTGCTACCACTTTAACATGGTATCTTTTAAACTCGGGAGGGAAGTGGCACAAGACGGCTTGAGTACGGCTGGGGGACGCCTGAAACATGTGGCTGTGTTAACCTGCCCCTTTAATCTGCTACTGAAACGCTTCTCAAATGTTTGCATGCCGGGCCAAACTGCTAGTCTGAACGCGGCCATAGACTAAATCCAACAGAGCTCTTCTTATGTAAAAGAAATTGGGGGGGGGGCACACCAAGGCAAAATGAAGAAAAAGAAACAGAATGGTGCAGAGGGAATGGAATATTTGACAGTTAAACAACCTTTACACGTTTTGTATACAGCTTTGTCAGGGGGAATCTTTCAGATTCTTTTTTGTACCATTCCCATACATATTTTTGACTTTGCTCCAGTGTATGTATGGGAACGGTACAAAAAAGAATCTGAAAGATTCCCCCTGACAAAGCTGTATGTGAAACATGTAGGGGTTGTATAACTATTAAATATTCCATGTACACCGTTTTGTTTCTTCTTCTTCCTTATGCAAAAGCAGCCATGATAGAAGTGAAGGTAAGAAGCTGACGGTGGAGTTCTTCCATTCATCTTCATAGCCTTCTGACTATTGCAAGAAGCTATGCCTGTTCCTTTCTGCTTAGCTCTAACATGGATTCTGTTTCTTGGTTACACTAAAATGTGACCAAACACTGGAATAATGTTTCAAAATTTCAAGATATGCAGGATCTGCTTGAATTGCTTTATAAATCAAAATGATTACTATTATCAGTACAAAATCCAGAATATAGAGTCTCTTGGGTGAGGGGTACATGCTTTCTAAATGTCAGAGAAATTGGATACAAGATGGCTGCATGGTATCATTGTTGGAAATCGGAAGCAGAAGGATGCTGAGTGCTTCATACCATCTATGTTTATGTGGGAAACATGTGTGTACCTGAAGATGCAGGTGTTTTCTAAAATTCAGGCATGTCACTAAATGTGCCTCTTGCTTAATTCTTGAAAATCTGTTGTGTATTGTGAACGTTATATTTCTTGATTCCCATGTTTTTCAGTGGACAGATATGTAAATAGTACATAAAACATGCACAAACAGTAGCATGTATTAAGGAGTACAGTGGAGTACAAAATAAGTTTGTTTACTACAAGTAGTAAATAATCTACTCTTTCAAACATTTTTCCTTGATAGCACTTCCTGGCTGACGTCATCTGTGGTTCAACTGGTACGAAACATGTAAATTTGGAAATTTTGTCACTCATTCGTAGTGTACTCAGTACAGCAGGGATGATGCCATTAGGGACTCCACAGGCAGTTCTTTCTAGGTTTCTTATGTGGTCTTAAGATTAATTACTGGGCAGGCAGTGGCAAAATGCTGGCCCATGAGGGGAAATGGGCTTGGTGGAGGACCAAAGGAAAGGGCATACTTTTCCTCTCTGCTTAATTCTTCCTACTGTTTCTGTTGACATTAAGATACAATACTACTTTTCAGTCTTTATGTGTACATTGAGGAAAGGGAAGTTGAGCATCATAAGTCAGCTTGAAAGAGCAAAAACCTAAATATAAGTCCAACGTATTGAATGTTCTTAACTTATTAATTTAAATTGAAATGTATTTTAAGTGCCAGATGCCCAAGTGCTTTAATCCAAGCTGTAAGTTTAAAGGTAACCACAAACTGACATTCCATCCAATACAGATTAGATCTGTCTAATGGAGCATTATCTGACAAGCCAGTTTTTACACTTCACAAACATAAAATCACAACCTTGTTAGTGGCAGTAATAATGTTTCATCAGCTATGGGTACGGTAACGTAAGTGGCCTCTGAACAATTGCAGGAATGACAATAATGTTGAAGTGGAAATGTGTCCTTCTGAATTTCTTTGCAATGGTAGCATCGGAGAAGGGCTCAGATGGGGGGTGGCAGGGCCTGCAATCAACGTTGTGCTAAAGTATATCATTGAAGTATATTCATTCACTCTGTAAAATTTTCTATCCTTGGGAAACTTAACTCATGTTTTCTAGTAATTTTTGAAATTATTTTAAATCCTTAGCAATGCTATGTGCCCCAAAACTATAAATTTAAGACACCTAATATGTTTTTGTTTAAAAAATGGGAGTATGGGAAGCTAGTTCCCAAAATATGATTATACAAAGTATATAAATTTGCAAAATGAAGAGATGTGTCATCTTACGGCTTCTGTTCACTTAAAATTCAAGATCTATGCACACCCAATTTGTCTTAATTTTTGAGTCCAAAATTTCTTCTGTTAAGAGGATGAGGGCATTGCTAGAGGTGAGAGCAACATGGAAGTCATATTACACCTACTATTCTTTGTACAGGAAATGCGTACTTATATATATAGGGATTATATCCTTACATAGCACAGGATGTGAAACTTACAGTTGAAAGATGTACAGGGGAATGTGGAAGTCTTATACTCCATTTAACTCAGTTTTCTCAGAATTTTTCAAAGAAAAGAGGGAAATGAAGTCGCATGAGGGGAAGGCATTTAATAGCAGGTTCAGAATCTGAGGATTTTTCTACATACAACTTTACTCCTGTACACGAAGTAATGGCTAAGAGTTCTGTTTGTCTACTCCATTTCACTTGCTAGCTGTGGCGCTTTCCGGAGGACAAGGACCTTCCTGCAGTCACTATTAATGATGTGTATTTTGTGGGACTGCCCTTGAAAATGGTTCTGTATCAAGTACAAAATGTAATAAACTGTCTCCTTTTGAGGGTAGAACATCAGCTGCCCTTGGTTGGATTGGTTTAAATTGTTCCTTGTGGATCAGTCTCAAAGGGTTGCTGTAGGAGACCTGTTGTCAGCAATATGGAACTCATTCTATGGGGCTCCACAGGGCGCAGTCCTATCCCTCATGCTACTTTTAATGGTTTTTTTCTACTGGGGTTTTTAATTGTAAGCCATTTGAAGCAGGATTCTGAAGAAGCAACATGAAACATCCTAAATAAATACATAAACTCAATCTCTACGTAAAACCCTTAGGAGAAATCATTAAAGGTTTTAGAATTGGGTGTCATCAGTATGTTAATAACACCCAGTTTTATTATCTCTCTATCCCGAGTTCTTGGTGATCCAGCCACCTCAATCCATGTCATGGCAACATCAAGACTAGACTTCTGTAATGCACCCTACAAGTGTCTGCCCTTGAAGTCAACTCAGAGACTCCAGTTGATACAGAGTGCAACAGCAGATTATTATTGGGAGTTCGGTGGAGCATGCATTTTACACCCATTCTGCTGTCGCTTTATTGATTACTGGGTTCAATTCAAGTTACAGGGTATCACATACAAAACCCTTCATGGACTTGGACCCTCATATCTGCAGGCCTGCCTCTCCCGGTATGCTCCACCATGACAACTTTGCTCATCTGAGCTGGACCCTCTGAGAGCGCCACACAGCAGATGGGCAAGATCAACAACTGCTCATACAAATGCATTCTCTCTTGTGGCTCCCACCTTGTGGAATGGCCTGCCTGACAAGAAGGCTCCCATGCTTTTGTCATTCCTCAAACTATGTAAAACAAAATTTTCCAGGAAGTCATTTTTATAAAGATATAATAGACCTATAAAGCAACATGGTTCAGCAAGACACTTTTACAAAGGAGATGGGGCTGTGAACTATATCAGTGTGTTTAGTATGTATTATCTGTTTCCAAATCCATTCAGATTTTATGTAACCCTTGTAGAGCAGGTAATATAACTGGTCATGAGAACAGTAGGGCCTGATATAGTCATAATGTTTAGCCTCAATAAATAGTATATAAGGAGAAAAGAGAAAACGTTATATTGGATTCAAGACTGCAGTGGAACTACAGGTTACTAGAAATTTGGGAGCTCTCCTTCAGTACTGTGCCACCTCCTTGTACAACTAATAAATAAAAGTTCAGTTGATGCGGGGTAGCCCCTCCTTTTGATTGCCAGATATTAAGTGGCAGCTTCTACTTTCACAGT
>NW_015163150.1:44603-70476 GCF_001447785.1 Gekko japonicus
TATTTTAGATAGCTCCCTAACTAAAGCTGATAGGGCATCAAGTGGAATAAGGGCTGTATGTTGTGCAGTGGGAGCTGTTCAAGAGGCTGATGTTTATGGCAGTGACGGAGAGGTTGCATGAGGCAGAAAGCTGTCCAAAGTAGCTGAAAAAGCATGTTTAATCACCCATTAGAAGTTACCAGCGAATGGAGCTGTGTTATACTGTCCTCAAAATGGCAAGAAAAACCTCTCTTGAACAGCATCTAAGTATTCCTTTGGAGAAATGGGCAAGTCAGTTAACAACATAATTTTTATTTTATTTATTTTTTTGTTTGATTTCTATACCGCCCTCCCCATGGGCGGGCTCAGGGCAGTTCACAACATAATACCCGAGGTAGGATTTCTGTGTATGTTTGGCATATCTGTGTATGTTTGGTATGCATCAGAAAAGGGGTTGAAGCACTAAGCTGCAGATGGCATTAAGATCTTTCTGTTGCCACCACACCGTTTGCAGTGATCTTGGATCCCAGGAACATGAAGTCTGTCAGTGCTTCCATGACTTCCCCTTCTGTTTGCCAAGGAGTGATGAGGCTGGATGCCATGATCTTAGTTTTTTTTTTTTTATGTTGAGCTTCAAGCCAACTTTTGCGCTCTCAAGCTTAGCAAGAGGCTCTTTAGGTCATTAGAGTGGTATCATCTGCATATCTGAGGTTGTTGATGTTTTTCCCAGCAATCTTAACTCCGGCTTGTAATTCATCCAGGCCGGCATTTCGCATGATGTACTATGCATATAAATTAAATAAGCAGGGTGACAATATACATCCTCGTTGTATCAACTTGCTACTGTACAGCTTTTGTAACTTGACCAAACTTTTCCCAGGGAGAGGCTGCAAATTTGAAGGGAAACCTAAAAACCAGTGTGGTTTAGTGGTTAGAGTGTTAGAGTAGGATTTGGGAGACCCCAGTCTGCCGTGCAAATTTGTTGGATTACTGTAGGCCAATCACTGTCTCTCTCTGTCTATAGGGTTATTGTGAAGATAAAATGGAGAAAATAATGATGTAACCTGTTTTGTGTCTCCATTGGGGAGAAAACAACACAAAGAGAAAGAGGAAATATTGTGGGGAAGGGATATATAGGGAAATGAAGTGACCCCAGCAAGTCCCTGCTTGTCAGATCCTAAATGCCATAAGGCTAAAAAAAACTGACTGCACAGCAAATTAATATAAATCTGAAATTCTAATCCAAATAAAAATCCTGATAGGCCATGCCAAACACTTGTTGTTGTTCAGTCGCACAGTCGAGTCCGACTCTTCGCGACCCCATGGACCAGATCCCGCCAGGCCTTCCGGTCTTCCGCCATCCACTGACGTTTCCTCAACTTCATGTTCGTTGCATCTATGACACTGTCTAACCATCTCATCCTTTGCCATCCCCGTCTTCTTTGACCTTCAATCTTTCCCAGCATCAGGGTCTTCTCCAGTGAGTGCTCCCTTCTCATTTGGTGGCCAAAGCATTTGAGCTTCAGTTTCATTATCTGGCCTTCCAGGGAACAGTCAGGGTTGATTTCTTTTAGGATTGACTGATTTGATCTTCTTGCAGTCCAAGGGACTCTCAAGAATCTTCTCCAGCACCATAGTTCAAAATAATCTATTCTTCGGCGCTCGGCCTTCCTTATAATCCAACTCTCGCAGCCATACATGACTACTGGGAATACCATTGCCTTGACCATGTGGACTTTTGTTGGCAGGGTGATGTCTCTATTTTTTTATCATGCTGTTTAGGTTCGCCATCGCTTTCCTCCCAAGGAGCAGGCATCTTTTAATTTCATGGTTGCTGTCACAGTCTGCGGTGATCTGGGATCCCAGGAACGTGAAGTCTGTCACTACTTCCACGACTTCCCCTTCTATTTGCCAAGGAGTGATGGGGCCGGATGCCATGATCTTAGTTTTTTTTATGTTGAGCTTCAAGCCCACTTTTGCGCTCTCCTCTTTCACTCTGAGCAAGAGGCCAAACACTAACAACTCCTAAACACCTGGAAGAAAAAAAGCTTTGGCCTAACACCAGAAAGTTAACAGATTTGGTGGAGGGCTGGAGGAACAGATGAGGCGTCCCACAGATGAGGCACAACAACTGGCACAGCTTTGGTGTGCAGACTAGGAATGTGCATTCGGTTTGGCTGAGCCCAAAAAAAAAAACCCATGTAATCCCTATACGGCATTATTTGGGCTCCCCAGAAGCTATTCGGCTTCCCGAATACATATGGCCATATAGAAGCAGCTTCTGTTCAGCAATTCCATTCCCTTCCATGTTTGAATCCCCCCCCCCCTTTGATTCCTTTCGTGAACGGCTTGCCGGGGCAGATGGATATCCAAACTACAGATGTTACAAGCTGGTGAAGTAGCTGAATCTGGTGAAAAATATTACACTACTGATGTTGTCTGGGCATCCATCTGCATAAGCGGATCTAATAAATCTTCCAGCTGTGAACCTTTTCTTTAAAGGTGGAGCGCAAGAGCCAGAATGGGTAAAGATTGAAAACTGAAATGGTAAGCCTCTCTTCTGCAAGCAGCTTGTCCATATCCTCAGGCTCTGGTAACTGAAAGTCACCCCAGCAACTGTGATGAGACTCTGCTCCAGTAAACTGCTGAGACTGAGCTGCGATAAATCACGGTCACCATGAATGCAGGGGATTTCAGCCACAAAATGCCTTGCAAATAAGCAACACTGAGCCACTGAATTTTCAAAGTTTATATTATTAAGGGGCAAATGATGAAACCCTCTCACCATCTGGAAAAGTTCAGCTGGATGTCTATACACAGATGCAGTGTGATGAAGAAAACCTCTTTGCCAACATCACTGCCACAGAGTAGGCATTTAGATGTGCTGTCATCTGTTTTGGTTGGACTTGCCCCAAGTCTTCCTCCACCTCTGGTCTAGCTGTTGGCCAACTCATTTTATTGCCTTCAGTTTGCCCATTATCCAGGGAGCAGAAGAAGTTCTATGACAAGAAAGAAAGTAACTGGGAGTGATTATTCCTCAGGTTGACAGTGACAGCTAAGAAGCTATAAGTCTGCCAGTACTTTCTCCTTCTCTGACACAGAAACCAAAAATAATATAAAGATATAAATTTGTCCTATCCTGAGTCAGACTACTCATCCATCTAACCCTTCTCCCCTGACTAGCAAAACCTCTTCAGGGTCTCAGAAAGAGGTGTTTCTCAGTAGTTCATCAATAAAAATGACTACTGTTTAAAATTTAAATGTGGTAAAAATATGTCACTCCTATAGCTCAAAGTTTCCAGAGCATTAGTTTCTCTCTGTTTTGGGTCATTATTAAACCCCTTGTCTATGGGTAGTAATTATGGATTGTTTGGGAGTTATGGTTTAATTACACAGAAATCATGAGCAGAACATAGTGTTATGCATTTTAGCAAAGAGTTTGCAGTACCTTTTATACCGTTTATTATTGCTTTAAACATTCCCTTCTGTATTATTGGTTGGTTTCAATTGCTAAGTCGGTGTGGTAAAATATGAATTATTGTGTTACCGCATGTGATAAAAAGATACATCATTGTGAGCATTGTAGTCTGCAGGTGTAGCAGATGTGAAGCAGAAATTAACAGGACAGAGCTATAATTAAACTATAGACAGTCATCTGAAAAGAAAGGGGCTCTTCTTGTCCAATGGTATCATTAAGTGAAACTTAGATTGTCTCTAAATATTTGAAAGAGCAATAAAAGTGTGTTAATTAGTAAGAAAACAATCCAACATAGAACTTAATTCCTTAAAGCATCCCTTTTTTATGAAGGCAAAGCTCACTGAAGTCAAGCCATATGGTAACATAGTTCAGAGACAATAGGGTCCTTGGTTTATGGATGCTAAAAGGAGAATGTTGCTGAAAAAGAACAGATAGCACTTAGTATATATCCATTTACAATTGTGTGAATTGCTTACACCCATTGAGTCAGAGAGGTTCAGATCATTAATGATAGCATTATGGTTACTAAAGCAGTCCAGTTCTTCAGCTCTCTGCATCTGTGAAACAGAATACCTCTAGGGACTAAGAGTTAATATTCCCAAGAGAAAATCTAAAAGCAGGGGGGAAAGGAATGACTTTGGTTTGAGTAGAATAAACTTACATCTACAACGATTAACGCTGCATAATTAAGTGGTAAAGAAGGAAAGGAGGTTTCTGATAAAAGACTAATAACAAATCCTGTTATGCTATGTTGCTTTTTCCCTTTAAAAAGTATTAGTTTTACCCATCCTCCTGAATCATATCAGGTAGTGATGAGCCAAGTTAGCTCAAACACTTGCAGTACAGCTGAGCTTTGGCTCCTAACCTGCTTGTGAAGTGTGAAAGGTGGGTAGGTTTAAGGGTGGGAACAACTGCTACTAAAAGTGATGGGCTCCCTGCAGAGTCTAAGTAATGTTTGTGACACTGAACAGTAATCGTTTGCTGTAGGCTAGTCACTGAGGGGTAATTTTCCACAATTGGGTAAAACACCTTGCATGGAGTGTTGTCAAAATTAACCATGCAAGATTAGCTTTGCTTGAATTTCCCCACATTTTCTGTTGTAAGGATTCTCCTCAAGTTCCATAATGAGGTATTCATAAGGAACTGAAGGAATAGTGAGAATATATGTTCAAGACACATATTCCTTTTTCAATGTAAGATTCATAAAAGTGTTCCTGTATTTCCAAGTATGTTCAACATGCCAATAGCAGGATGAGGTAATATTGAAAAAAGTCACTTCATCTTGCATCTTGAGTAGTTTAACCAGAATGAAATTATAATTTAAATCCTTAAAGTAAAATTTGTCTACTAGTTTGAGCTAATGTATCCAACTAGTTTGAATTCATACAAACTAATGCTAGGTACAGATGTAGAAGCTGTTCAAAAGTAAAAGCAAAGCATTGTCCCTAAAAGCCTATTTATTCCATTGAACTGTACTATGACTTTTTTTAACTTTTTCAAATTTTTATTGAAAGACTTAAACAAATACAAATAACAATATAAACAATGTAAACAACCATTGAACCAGGCAGTAAATAAGGTACATCTAAACTTCAGATAACACACAAATTTGCATTAATACATTCAACCTTCAGCTCTCTACTATATTTAGTAAACCCCACAAAACCTGCCATGAGCAAGTTATGGCTTTTGAAGTCCATTTGTGGAACTTTAGACCTGTTTTTGAAGCCATTTCTTTAGATTCGTATGAGGGAAATGATTTTTAAACTGGCATAACACTTTTCCAATAAAGTATGACTGCTTTAATATCATTCAAAAACTGAGGCTTTTAGAAAACTTAACACAATCCCTTCTATAACCAAGTTAAGACATAATATAGCACTTGCTCAAATTAAGCATATTAGTAAAAAAATCTCTAATTAGTTTAATGCTTCTTATATTTTCCAGTAAGTGTGTTATGAATTCCTACTCCATATGGTTCACCTTTTGATCAGTTTTGTTGCATTTCTTCTTAGGCGATGGGTAAGACTTCTCTTTGGACGAGAATTTCCCCTTCAGGACCTTCTTGTTATCTGGGATGCTTTGTTTGCTGACAGCATCACCCTGGATTTAGTTGACTACGTTTTCTTAGCTATGTTGCTCTACATTAGAGATGCCTGTGAGTATCTAATGTTATCGTTAAGAAATGTACATAACCTATTTTACTTTTTAAAAAATAATCATTAAATTTCTAATGTATTTTATTTTATTTGTTTACTAGCCTGATACCCGTGCTTCACTACGGTATTTAAGTTCTGTAAAATCAAAGTTTTAAAACTGATGATGTGAAGTTTGAAATGTAACATTTGTTGTAGGAATTCTAATGGAGAAGGTTGTAGTACAAGCAGGCAGTTTTTATCTTAGAACTCTGAGCTACACAGTTGACCAATTTGGGGGGGGGGGCAAGGAGGCAGCAGCCTGCCAGGCACATGGAAAACAATTGGGGGAACACATTTTGCCCCTTTCTACCCCCTTAGGGGTCATGTTTCTCAGAAATCCCTTCGTAGTGAGGGTTGACGTCATGGTAGGAATGCACTCTCCTTATTTTGGGTTTCTTGGTGCAGGGGTTTGGCCTGGGCATTGAATTTTTTTGGGGGGGAGTGTAGGTCATACCCCCCTTTTTTCCAAAAATGCTTCTCATTTATGTTACATTTAAGAAGTGGGACATAACTACGTATTCGAAACAACATCCAAACAATCAGATATTAAGCAAGTTCATATGAACCAATTTTCTAGAACCCACATTGTGAGAAGTTAAATAACCTAATACAGGAAACCACTTTTCTACAATTTACGGTATATTTCCATAGTGCATGGGAGTATGGCTAAAGCCATTGGGTTGGCTGGGTCAGCAGCATTGCTAAGTTGATCCTGCTGGGGTGGCCTGATGAATTAAAGTACCCTGGCCCTGCTCCTACATCTGACAAAAACCCACCTGTCTGGTGCAAGGGAGAGGATTGTGTTTAAACGCATTGGGGAGGCTGGGCCAGCAGCAGCACTAAGGCAATCCTACTGAGCATGCTTCTCCAACAACTTAAAGAACTCCATGCCCCTCCCAACCCTTGACAGGTGGTTGTCTGTCAGGTGTAGGAGGGGTAGCGTGTCTGAAGGCATCGGGGAGGCTGGGCTACCAGGATTGCTAAGGCGATGCTGCTTGAGCAACCTCCCTGATGGTTTTCAACACTCTGCCCCTGCTTCTGCACCTGACAGGCAACCACCTGTCAGGTGGAAGAGGGGTGGATGGGAGTGTGTCTAAAGCCACTGGGGAGGCTGGCCCAGCAGCATTGCTAAGGTGTTTCTGCTCAGGTGACCTCCCTGATGAATTAAAGTACCTTGGCCATGCTCCTACAACTGACAGAAACCTGCCTGTCTGGTGTTGGGGGGTAGTCTGTTTAAGGTATCGGGGAGGCTGGGCCAGCAGCAGTGCTAAGATAATTCTGCTGAGCAAGCCTCCCCAACACCTATAAACATCTCACCCCCTCTCCTACACCTGACAGGCAGCTGCCTATCCAGTGTGGGAGGGGGAGGGAAAGGGGTATTGCAAGCCATTGTGGAGACTGGGCCAGCAGGATTACTAAGGCATTACTGCTTAGGCAGGCTCCCTGATGGCTTTAAGCACTCTGCACTCACTGCTGCACCTGACAGACAGCTGCCTGTCAGGTATAGGAGTGGGGGAAGCATGTTTGAAACCATTGGGGAGGCTGGGCCAGCAGTATTTACTACCTTTACACAGGGCTTGTAAGACACAGATGTTCCACCAGGCTTTTGGTTGAGGACAGTGATGGAAAAGCAGGTAGTCTGACGCTCTCAGGTTTCCTGCCCCCCCCTTACCTGCCCCCTTGGAGGCTTTGGGTTTCAATTTTCTATTCAAATCGTTTGCCACCTTGGAACTGCTTTTTACTTATGATTCTGTACTGTGTTTTAAGACTAGTCTAATTCTACTTGGATGATTGTGTTTTTATTCTGTTGTAAACCATCCTGAGCCCTGCTTGCAGGGAAGGGCAGCCTAAAAGCCTAAACAATTAATTAAATAAATAAGGGAGTAAGCATGAGGTATGCTGGCCTCAAGCTCTATATGGCTTTCAAGGTCAAACCAACACCCAGAAGCAAACTGCAAGACAGTGTAGATATAACAAGACTGGAGTGACATGATCCTATGACCTACTCCAATCAGCATTCTGGTCAAAGCATTCTGTACCAACTGCAGCTTCCATACAATCCTTCAAGAGCAGCCCCACATAGAGCATATTGCAGTAATCTAATCTAGATGTCACCAGGGCACAGCTGGCTCATCAGCCAAAGCTGATTAAAGGTGCCTTAGGCCTACTGCCACCTGTCCAACACTGAGGCAGGGACAACCACCCTCTCTTTCAGGGAGGTATTTAATGTCTGCCAGACCCAGTCTGCCAGCCTTTTTCCTGGGCAGATTTAAGCAGGCAGGAGGGACAAGGTTCATACAAATAGATAATAGGTCTCAAACTTCCAAGAATCCTGTCCACATCCTCACACTGAACAAGCCAAAAGCTGTCCCACACAACTGGACATGTCAGCATGCTGGGACCATCTGATCCTGTCACTGCTAATGTACAGTTCAAGTAGGAACTGATGCAACAGATTTTATCCACAAATTGTGAAACAAAATTATTAGTGGGCAGCTCACAGATATGTGTCTTAGCTCAGGAAGGATGGCTCCAGAGCAAACTAATTTATGCAGTAGCCAAATTGCTTGCTCACAATTTTAATGCCAGTAGCTCACAAAGTAGAGGTTTTGCTTACAAAACTCCACAGCTTAGAGGGACTGAATCCAATAGGCCCCTGACTACCCTAAAGATTTCCTCAGGTCTACACTGTGTGGATGCAATGGTGACAGAGAAATACTGGTTCACTGCCATTACCATGGAGTAGGCTTTAAATGAACTCTAGCTCACACCTTGTCAGATTCATCACAAGTCCTTCTCCACTGTCACTCTAGCCATCTCCCTTGTCTTCTCATCATCCTCAGCCCTTCAGTAAACCAATGAGCTACCCAGGCTCTTAGACCTGAGAGAAGGCACCTGAAAGCAATTGTGTCAATTGCCTGGGTCATTTCCTCATTCCAAAGGTCAACCAGGGCATTAACAGGAGCACTAAATGATTCGATTTTGTGTAAACCAATTGGCAGCAAGTTATTTGTTTCATATCACAAAGCTATATTTTGATTTTTGGATACTCTTTTTGATACACTGAATTATAAATTCAGTTTCAGAAAGCAAAGTGGCCAAGGTAAGTATAGAGCTCCACCTTCTGTCAGACAGGGTGTATTGAGTTGCTATAGATTGAATACCCAAATATTTTATGTATTTTAAAAATGATTAAATGAAAGCCAATTACGAAATCAATTTATTTTCTATGTTGCATATTTATTTAATTATGATATTTTCGTAACTTTCAAACATGAGCATTAAAACTACTTCCAGTGCTTATCATATGCCCATTAATTGTAATTTAATCATATATCTTAATGGTAATGTTCAGGACAGACTTTTATTTTATATATCCTTATAGTGTATTGGGGTAAGATATGCCATAAAGAAAAGTTTTTATTAAGTGAATGACAAGTTGAGGGTACTTGGGGAGATAAAAGGGAAATTATAGTCATTCATAAATGAAAGCTCCAATGTGCCCTAATTAGTTGAGACAGAAATTGAAAAGTACAAACGGTTAAATGAAGCTAATATGGTTATCAGTAATTAGAACTTCCAATATTTAGGGTGTATTTCAAAGTTTGCTTAGCACATTTGAAAATCTTGTGACATTCCATCTTTACAAGTAAGTGGATCTAATACTAGTTAGTGTGCTTTGGCTGAATTGCAGGATACATGTGTCTCCAGCACACCTGTGGATACCGTTTTAGAGCCAAATCATGCATATAATTATTCACACTCAATTTTTGATAGACTCAGTTGCCTTAAATGCTTGTTTTTCCAATGCTCAAAAATCTTGAAGTTGGCTCAAAAAACTCATTTGGATAAAAATCCACGCCATTTAAAAATGGGCTTTTTCCAGTTGTTATATCAGATTTCTAGAGCACATTGCATAAATACTAAGACATTTTTTATGATGACAGAGTAGAAACTTATTGAGGTGCCCTTAATTGGTTGCCAGTCCTGGGCTATTCGGTACAACAGCTGCAAAGTATAGGCTCTGATGTTACAGTCTCAGTGCTTCAATAAGGGGGAAACTTGCAAGCTCACCGCCAACTCTACACTGGCCTGTCAGCAGCCATCAGCTGCAGAAGTACTCCCACAGGTGAAAGGGAATTACAATCACCTTCCCTTCCTCTCCCCACAACAGACACCCTGTGAGGTAGGTGGGGCTGAGAGAGTTCTGAGAGAACTGTGACTGGCTCAAGGTCACCCAGCTGGAGTGTGGAATCAAATCCACTTCTCCAGATTAGAGTCCACCGCTCTTAACCACTACACCATGCTGGCTCTCAACTTCACATTGGAACTTTGTGGCATCCTGTAAAGGCTGTCTGAACTCCCAGAACTTCTTGCACTTACAGCTAGTTATTGTATTGGAGTGGGGGCTACTTTAATTGGGGAAGTACTGCAAAATGTGCATTTAGAATGCTGTTTTAGAAGTTGTAATTCTTGCCTCTGTTTGCATCGTAACAGTTACTGCAACTGTTAAAAGTTGTTATAATCACACAGTTTCCTGATGGAGGTGCTTTATACATGGTGGGAGGGGCACTACTTTGTGTCTACATGACTATGGGGATGTCTACCTGCAGGAATGGCATCACAGTATATCATGGGTTGAAGAAATATTTTCAGTAAAAGTCATAGAAAGTTATAGGCCAAGGTATCCCAAATCTTTTTTAAAAATTATTTTATTACTAAGAATAAGGCAGGTTGTGGAAAAAAATACAGTGAGCTCTAGAAAGAGGCTCTGGGCAGGTGCCTGGGCCTTGGGCACTGAGCGTCAATTTCCTGTGGTGACCTCAGCAGGGTATAATGACACAGAGTCCACCGTTTTTTCAAGGGGATCTGATCTCTACCATCTGATGAGGAGAAAGATTGTACTTTTCCTAGGCAGAGGCTGCATGTAGGGGGGGGGGAGAGATGGAAAGCTGAAGTCAGAGAGGCAGATAAAGGTACATTGATGGTTGTCTGGGAAGGAGACAGGGTTGCCAACTCCAGGTTGGAAAATTCCTGGAGATTTCAGGGGTGGAGCCTGGAAAGAGTGGGCTTTGGGGAGGGGTGGGCCCTAAGACAGGGACAATGCTATAGACTCCACCCTCCAAACCAGCCATTTCCTCCTGGGGAACCATTGCTGCCATTCTCCAGGTGAGGGTTGGAGATCACTCAGAATTAAAACTGCTCTCCAGATGGCAGAGATCAGTTCCCCTGGAGAAAATGGCTGCTTTGCAGGGTGGACTCTGTCATTATACCCTGCTGAGGTTGCTTCCCTCCTACTTAGGTCCCCACTGCCGAGAAAGACTGTACTTTTCCTAGGTAGAGGCTGTGGGGTAGGGGGATGGAAAGCTGAACTCAGAGGGGCAGATAAAGGTAGGTTGATGGTTGGCTGGGAAGGAGATAGGTTTGCCAATTCCAGGTTGGGAAATTCCTGGAGATTTGAGGGGGGCTATTTTCACCACATCACAGGGGGAGATGAGAGGGCGCAGCCTCTCGCCCTATCCTATGGTTCCGTCCAAGCCGCAGCAGAAACTGCTTTAAGCATGGCCAAGATGGACTGAAGGTTGTAAGGTAGCGGCTGCAAGAGCGCCTTTCACCTCTGAGAAACCTCACCCACTGGTTTCCTTCAACCCAGCCCTGCAGGAGCCACAAAAGGGACCATGGTGATGGCGAAAAGAATCCAGCTGCCCTGCCCACCCCAGTCATTGACATTCATGGAAGTCATTGACATTCATGGAGATGGGCGATGGATGTTGTTGCATCAGCGCTTCATTGCCAATAGCAAAGAGCCCAAGGTTGTGTTCATCGGCAATTCTCTGCCACAGCTCTTACATCAGTTTGAGATTTGGAGGGAGCGGTTCTCCCCTCTCCATGTGCTCAATTTTGGCATGGCGGGAGACACAACACATCATGTGCTATGGCACCTGCAGGATGGGGAATTGCAACACATTTGGCCAAAGATTGTGATCAACTGGGTGGGCACCAATAGCCACAGCCACACAGCAGAGCAGGTGGCAGCTGGCATAGAAGCCATTGTGCACCTCATCAATCAGCAGCAGCTTCAGGCCCGCACGGGAGAAGAACCAGAGAGTGAACGAACCGCTGAAGGCCAAGGTATCACTGTTGCCCAGTGCCACCTTCCTTGGCACCGACATGGGCTTCATGCACTCAGACAGGACCATCAGCCACCATGACATGTATGATTACCTCCAGCTGAGTTGCCACGGCGATGCATGGTTCTACCCAGCGTTGCTGCTGAGCTTGTTGGGAGAAAGCAATGCCAAGGCCTCTTGACTGCTCTGGTTCCTGCTTTGCAGGGATAGATGGCTCTCCTCCCCTTTCTGGGCTGGGGGAGGGCCAGAGGCACCTATGGGGAAGCTGGAGCATGGCCCACCTTTGGTCTTCAATAAGTGCAAATCATCCAGATGTTCTTCTCCTTCATCCACCTTCACCCACCTGACCAAATTGGATACTTTAGCCTAGGCGTTCAGTTCTTTAAGCAGTTTAAGCTGCTGGGTGAGGGGGTAGAGTCAAGAAGCACGTTGGCTGACAAAATGCCAGGAAGTTGAGCAGAGAGCAAGTGAGAGCAACTTGCCTTTGTTTACTTAATAAAAATGGTGCAAAAAAAGATTTGAGGGGTGGAACCTGGAGAGGGTGGGGTTTGAGAAGGGGTGGGACCTCAGACAGGTACAATGCCATAGACTCCACCTTCCAAACCATTTACTCCCTGGGAAATAATTGTTGCCAATCTCCAGGTGAGAGCTGGAGATCACTCAGAATTACAACTGCTTTCCAGATAGCAAAGATGAGTTCCCCTGGAGAAAATGGTGGACTGTGTCATTATACCCTGCTGAGGTGGCTGCCCTATGACAGCCAGTGTAATGTAGCAGTTATCGCTTCACAGCAGGGTCTGCCAGACCCAGGTTCTTCCTATGGAAGCTGATTGGTGGATTTCAGACCACTTACAGACTTTCAGCCTAATCTGCCACACAGGGTTGTTATGCAGATCGAAAGGGAAAGAAAGGCCAAGTGTAACTACCAGGGGTCATTTCGGGGGGGATCGCGGGGGATTGCAGTTGCCCCGGTGAGGGGCGGGGGCGGGGCACACGACGAAGCCCCGCCCCCTGCTTCCGGTCGGGGTAAAATGGCGATTTGACGCACCCTGTAAGTGCTCAGGGTGGACGGGTGTTCCTTACAGTAGTTTGGACTGTATTTTGGTCCAACGCGGCTTCCCCCAGGCAGGGGGAATGACTGGCAGGCATCCAAGAGAGAGTTGAGATTGGTGTGATCAAGTCTCGGAGGAGGCTTGTATTACACTTTGATCCCCTCTCCCGAAGCGGGCGAGCGCATTCAGGGGGTGTGGCCTCATGACATACTTCCAGTGATGTCAGGGGGTGTGGCATATGCTAATGAGTTATGCTAATAAGTTCCCCTAGCTCTTTTTCTACAAAAGGACCCCTGGTAACTACAAATTAGTAAAATGTAATTGTTTAGGATACAGGTACACGCAGTCAGTCCTGGTCTGGTGCTATGGTTCATTTTTAGTAGACCATTGTTTTTTGTTCCAGGATTTGTTGAATGAGACACTGTGTTGTGAATCCGCATGGCAAGAAAATAGATGAGCAGTAGGGCTATCGAAGTCATGGACAAGAAATAATATGAAAGAGAGGGAAGTAGCAGTCCCAGCACCCAGAAATGCTATATTATCAATAGACACATTATGTCTACACCAGGGATTGTAAATTATGTCCATACTTATGTCCCTAAAATCTAGATGTGGCAGACATCTAAAATTAGTGAATGTGGCATTGACATTTTTAATACTTTAAAACCGCGCCGCTCAGGTGTCGATAGGTAGCCCCTCCCCCAGTTGAATTGTGGCCCTAGGATAGGAACTAATTAGGCACTTAGGCCATATACCTGTAAACCACCCAGAGACCCTTGGGTAAAGGGCGGTATACAAATCGAAGATATAAATAAATAAATAAATACTGATTTTTCACACCACCATTATCTTAGTTTCTGACAGGACTTTTTAGTTCTTTAGGAAATGTAACTTCTTACTCATCATCTGGATGTCAGTATCCTCAGAGAAAAACTAGGCAGAACTAGCTTTAAAAAATCTACACTTCTTCCTAATATTGGCTAGTATACTTCCAAGAACTCCTCTGTCTTTATTATCAACTTCTCTTTATTCTGATGGTACAACATATGAAGTATCAACCAATTTGAATTCATGAAGGTTCCCTTTTGTCAGCCTTGAAGATGAGATAGAAATAGAACAAAGTAGTATATAAAGGTGTTCCTGTCTTCAACTTATGCTTGTGAAGAAAATCACTATCACACCAACAACAACAAAAAAGCCCAGCTTTCATAAAGGTAGAGACTACACACTTTTCTGTTCTCTAGGGGAGGAAATTTCCAGAAGTCATAAAACCACCCAACAAAAAACATCTCTGAAGGTTTAATATTATCAGTATTTTTTTCATCGTGAGGAAAGCTTAACATCTGGCATTCTTTTTTTCTTTTCTTTTTTTGCTTTCTTTTCAGGTATTGATGAAAGAACAATTCCTTCTATGCCTGCTTAGTTTTTACAGTATAGGCAGTAGTTCATGTTTTGTTCTCTTAGGAGAAATAGTTTTTATTTGCATTTGATACCCTTACACAATACACCTTGAAAGGCTGTAAGATGGAGAAAAAGTACCTTTTTTCATAAGAAGATCAAAAGGCATTTTGCAATTGCCAAATCTGGCACATGAAAACAATAATTTTCTATCTGGAGTAGGTGATAGCACAGTTATTTACTCTAAATAATACTGGAACTACTGTCTTCCAGAAAATGTTGTACTGTCTAGAGAGAAAGATACCTCTCTCATAGTTAAAGGATAAGTTGTGCAATAATTTGTCAAAGCTGATTTTTGTGGAACTGGCTTCACATAAAACAAGAGTAAAGACCAGATTGTACTACTTGAAACGTCTTAATTCTGTATTGCTGAGTCATTTTGGATGCTGATCTTCACCTTTGTCGTCATCACCAGGTTTGAACTGGCAACTTTGTGAAATATTATGCATGCATGTACACTACATTTTTGGAGCTGCGGTGGCTCAAGTGGTTAAGACGCTGAACTGCAGGCTGTGGGAGGTCAGTAGTTCAGCAGTTCAAGACCCGGGTGCCGCATGATGGAGTAAGCTCCCATCTCTAGTTCTAGCTCCTGCCAACCTAGCAGTTCGAAAGCAAGAAATTGCAAGTAGATAAATAGGCACCACTTCGGTGGGAAGGTAACAGCGTTCCGTTCGCCTTGGTGTTTAGTCATGCCGGCCACATGACCATGGAAACGTATTCGGACAGCGCTGGCTCTTTGGCTTTGAAACGGAGATGAGCACCGCAACCCTAGAGTCGGATTCGACTGGCTTTCGAACAAGGAAACCTTTACCTTTACTTTGCACTACATTTAGTATAGTGACAGCATCACCAAAGAAAATTACTGCTTTGCAGATACCTACAATGGTCTTCCATGAGATTTCCAGTACCAAAGGCCCACCACAAAAAGAACAGTTCCAGGAGAAAAGTTTCCAGGGAAAATTCAGTTTTCCCTGCCAACCTGTTAAATCACATAACCTGCCACTTTTAGGGATTGGGCAGCTTCAAAGTTCAAAGTCATTTATTACAGTATTATCTAATTATTCACACTGATCTGCCACTGTAGTTTCTCCTGCTCCTTTATCAAATGGCTTTATTCATCCTTGGTATGCTCGCCTGTATTTAGGGGGGAGGGGCATACTTCCATGGGTAATGTAATACCAGAGCAGTTAATGCATGCATGAATGCATCCCTAGTTTCTCATGATCCACAGAATTACAACCTGTGGAGTTTCTTCCGGTTTGTGAAAGAAAAGTTGCAGTCTTTTGTAAATTCTAGGCTTATACTACCCTCATGAGTAGACAACTCAGTTGAGCAGTTTTTCGTGTTTGGTTGTGAGTGTATTGTCAGCATGGAGATCCATTGAGCAGTGTTAAAGAGAGCATTCTGATAAAACAGAACTCAATCATTGTACAATTTGTTGCAAGTAAACCACAAAATCTTAAGAACCGGAAATTTTAAGTCTGTTTATCACCATTAGAAGATCTAGGAAATAACATCACATAATTCTGTTTCCTTTCTGAAAAATATTTTGCAGGTTTGAACATCTGTAATGTAGATAGTATAGACTTTTTAAAAAATAACTGATTATGACAATCTTTAATTCTGCCTTCTTAATGGAAAGTTAGCTTTTTCACAATACCTTGAACATAATTAGGGATGATCAAGAAATCTGATTAGGATGGATTTTGCAATTGCATCTTAGTCCCTTCCCTCCTCAGATTGTTCTCTGGATCAAACTAGATCAATGGGAGATGGGATTAGCAGACCAAGAGAGGCTTGCACTTGTTGGGGAAGGGAGTTACTTCTTTTCCCTAATGGCCATGGAGACTATGAACACCAGAAGGGGGGGTTGGTTGTTTGTTTTTTAAAGTCCCACTGATGCACATTTCTGTGACCCTGAGATTCAGGGGTCCCAGAAGAAAACACATCCATGTGTTGCTATAGAAACAAGAAAATAATCCCTTTAAAACTGGTTCTTTGTGTGATGAAAGCATTTTTTAGTTTTTACTTTTTACTTTTTTGGCACACCAATGACTAGTTTTGAAGGGGTTCTCTTATCCTTTTGTCTCTATGAGACAAAAGAGCACAATTGAACTTTTCTGCAGCAGAGAAAGAAAATAAACTAGAAAACCCTTCAAAATTATCCCTTTGCTTGCTGGAAAAAACACACCTTTTTTTAGCACACAGAAGACATTTCCATTGTCCTGCAATATGCTTAGGACAATAAGCAGGAGTCTCTCTTTACTTTCTGGGTTCTGATCTTTGAAGTTCCACAAACAGAAGACCGGATCAGAAGTCTGTGGTAATGGAACCCTGATAGGTAAAGATCAACTGAATCCAAGTTGGGACCAATCTGAGGGAATTCGCTTCTGCCTCACCATCCTTGCTGTAAAATTAAGTTCAGCATTTTCATAAATTAGGTAGAATGATTTATTCTTTAGAGTTTATTCTTTGATGTGATAAAGACACAAGGTTTAATCCAAATAATGGACTTCTTCCATGAGTGGAATGGAGGGACACCTTTATGATCCAAACCATTAGAAAATAATCTTATTTACTGATGCACTAATTTTGTTTTATTTTGCAATGGAATTGTTTTGTTGTTGTTGAGTCGCACAGTTGAGTCCGACTCTTTGCGACCCCATGGATCAGATCCTGCCAGGCCTTCCTGTCTTCCGCCGTCCTCTGACGTTTCCTCAATTTCATGTTCGTTGCATTTATGACACTGTCTAACCATCTCATCCTTTGCCATCCCCGTCTTCTTTGACCTTCAATCTTTCCCAGCATCAGGGTCTTCTCCAGTGAGTGCTCCCTTCTCATTTGGTGGCCAAAGTCTTTGAGCTTCAGTTTCATTATCTGGCCTTCCAGGGAACAGTCAGGGTTGATTTCTTTTAGGATTGACTGATTTGATCTTCTTGCAGTCCAAGGGACTCTCAAGAATCTTCTCCAGCACCATAGTTCAAAAGAATCTATTCTTCAGCACTCAGCCTTTCTTATAGTCCAACTCTCGCAGCCATACATGACTACTGGGAATACCATTGCTTTGACCATGGAGACTTTTGTTGGCAGGGTGATGTCTCTACATTTTGTCATGCTGCTTAGGTTCGCCATCACTTTCCTCCCAAGGAGCAGGCATCTTTTAATTTCATGGCTGCAGTCACAGTCTGCGGTGATCTGGGATCCCAGGAATGTGAAGTTTGTCACTACTTCCACGACTTCCCCTTCTATTTGCCAAGGAGTGATAGGGCCAGATGCCATGATCTTAGGGTTTTTTATGTTGAGCTTCAAGCCCACTTTTGCGCTCTCCTCTTCACTTCCCTGAGCAAGAGGCTCTTAAGGTCCTCTTCACTTTCTGCCATTAGAGTGGTATCATCTGCATATCTGAGGTTGTTGATCTTTTCCCCAGCAATCTTAATTCCCGCTTGTGATTCATCCAGGCCAACATTTCGCATGATGTACATCCTTGCCGTACTCCTTTTCCTATGCTAAACCAATCAGTTGTTCCATATCCGATTCTGTTGCTTCTTGACCCTTATACAGGTTTCTCAAGAGACACGTGAGGTGGTCTGATACTCCCATCTCTTTAAGGACCTGCCATAGCTTGTTGTGATCCACACAGTCAAAGGCTTTAGCATAGTCAATGAAGCAGAAGTAGATATTTTTCTGGTACTCTCTTGCTTTCTCCATAATCCAGCGAGTTGGCAATTTGATCTCTAATTCCTCTACCTCTTCGAAACCCAGCTTGTACTTCTGGTAGTTCTCTATCCATGTACTGTTGAAGCCTAGCTTGTAGGATCTTGAGCATGACCTTGCTAGCGTGTGTGCGATAGTTTGAACATTCCTTGGCATTGCCCTTCTTTGGAATTGGAATGTATACTGACCTTTTCCAATCCTGTGGCCACTGTTGCGTTTTCCAAATTTGCTGGCAAATTGAGTGCAGCACTTTAACAGCATCATCTTTTAAGACTTTGAATAGCTCAGCTGGAATACCATCACTGTTTCAATTTTAATTTGTATTATATTTTTATAAACTTATAGAAGAGTGTTATTATTGATGCTTCCTAACAAAATGAGCATTCTGTAACTTTATATGTTTGTTTCAGTCTTCATCACCACATCCATTCCATTTAAAAAAAACCTAATCCCCTTTAGGCTATTGCCATTTCTATTTATCTGGAAAAGATATTTTAAAACCAATTTTAATAAGTTTCCGATAGAGTATCCCTTGAATTTAATACTGTTCATGGGGAAAGCATTTTTAATTCTGCACTTTTGCTGATGACAGTATACTGTTTTTTCATTAATTAGTTAATTGATCATTGATGAAGTGGCACAGGATTTGCATCATTTGTTGTATTTTTATCAGTAGCATTTGTAACTGAAATACTGATGCTTAACCTTCCTTTATTGAAACAGGTGTCCTCACAGTGCAATCCTAAAGACGCTTTCCTGGAAGTAATCACCATTGAATAGAACTCATTAGGATTCTTAATTGACCTGGTTAGGCTTGTTCTCTCAGAGTCATATTTTTTTCCAAAAATAATCATATAGCCTTCAACATTATTTCCAAGAGAGGAGACAAATACGAAACTTTAAAAACTGGTATGAGTTAAACAGTAAAATGCTTCTGTGGAGGAAATGTATAAAATGTTATTTCATAAAATCCATTTTGTACATACCAGCTACTTTTATTTACTTCAAGAAAGTATAAAGTATTTCTATTGTAACTGTTTCATAGTGTGTTACATTTGATTTGATTGGTTCTACATAATGTGTGGTCCATCTATTATACTCAGTTAAAAGAACTCTTGACTGAGCCCATTGTATTGTGTTCATTATGCTAACTTCAAGGAGAAGGGGGGGAGCAGGTATCTGAACGTGCACAAGAAAAACAAAAGGAAAGAAAAAGAAACAGGCAGAGCAGATAAAAAATGAGTAGGATAAGTGAGTGCTTTACAAATGAAAGCAGATGTATAAAATTACAAGCTGTCGGATCAGCAACGGAAATGAAGATGATAAAGTGGCTCCCTACACAGATTATAATTATTCATTTTGCCCAGTCCTGCATCTTTTCCTCATAAACCTCTGCAGGGAGAGATGGGAAGGTACTGAAGGAGATGCGGTTGATTCATGTAAGGGGGGGGGGAAATCAGTCTAGTAAGTCTCTGAGGCCATAAAACAGTCAATATATTTGGGATTTCATTTAATCAGAATGATTTTTGTGTGTGCTCCAAAAGACATATCTCATGGAGGCTTTTAATTAATAAAAAAGATTTTATTTCTAAAACTGAAGTTCTCAGAACAGTTAAAGTTTTTGTTCTAAAATGTACTTACAGTTCCTATCAGTGTAGGCAGCGTCTGTACCATGAACAGTATAAGAATAATTAATCGGCACGGCTTTGACAGCTCCAGCAGATGGATTGCCAGAATTTAGATGGCGCTAAAGAAATGAAGTAGTTTACATAGGCCTGCCTGAAAAGGTGTGCTCAATTTCATTCTCAATTAGGATCACTTGGTCCCCCTCAAAAGGACAGTCATACACGAGATTGAGATTAGAGAACAAAAATATAACAGCCTAAAAATGTAATGGATTTTAAGATTAAACAGCATGAATTTTCTCATGTCTGAGACTCTATTTTCTGTTTTTAGAAAATAGAATTAGAAAAACTATTAACACACAGGGGTCGGGAAGCAAGAAATACAAATCAGACTGTTCTTAAACCATTTCAGAATACATATTTAATGAAATATGCAGATCAAGATAAAGTCAGCTATTCAGACTAGCTAAAGAGAGCAAGGGGGTTGAGAAAGTAATATATAGTAATAATTGTATTAGGGGAAAATCAGGTGTTTTCATTAATATGTGATTAATATCCCCACTTCATGATTAGAAAAGCTCAATAATGTTTTCTATTGTTTTTAGTGATATCAAGTAATTATCAGACCTGTTTGGGACTTTTGATGCATTATCCACCCATTGGAGATGTACACTCACTCATCTTGAGAGCTCTTTTTCTCAGAGATCCAAAGGTAAGGCATGCTTAATGTCATCAGGTGCTCAGAAAACAAACATGATGGCACAACATAAATTTGACTGTGATGGGTTTGTCAGGCTTACGTGCTCTTCTGATTCCTTCACCCTCTCACACAAACACAATCCATTTCACCAGGTGTCGGATGGTAAAATTGGAGCTTGAGTCAAGGCTTCCCATACCCAAAACCCTTCAGTTTCTGTCTGTATGTTGAAGTTGGCGGGGAAATAACAGGAAAGAGCAAATGGACTGAACACAGAATCAAGCTCTGTGTGTGCTCATGATAGATTCACATGTTGGTGAAATATGAATACAACATAGCTGTCACATTCTGCAGTGATGAATAAGGAAGGACAGAGTTAATAATGGGAAATATTTTAATATGTAGAAAAGTGTGCCACTACTTAACTTTCTACAAGAAGAGGTAGCAAGACTCAAACTCGCCAATAAGTTGGTCTAAATCAGTGGCCATCCTCTATCTATGGGTGGTAGTGGTGGTTGTAGACTACTCAGAGCCTTTCCAGATGCTGTGGCCACAGGTAGCTACATAGCCATTGCTAAGTACTCATATGACATCATCTCTGCTGGTAGGGCCATTACTGGCAAGCTTATTGGATTTGATGGGAGAAGGCAATATTGAGGCTAGCAAGTAAAGCTAACCTCCGGGGTGTGCATGGATGTGGCCAATGTGACATTACTCCCTTGAATGTCACTAATCTCTCTTCCATCTGTGCTGTTATTAATGTCCATGAAACAAGGAAAACTTTCCCTTGTTTTCACTTTTTAAAATTTTGCAGCATCGCTCCAGGGCTTTTTAAAAAATACTATTAACTCAAGGAAACTACCGATAGCTACATCTCCCTAAGACAGCAAGAAAAGACCCTCCATTGCATTGGGGCAGGTAGATAGCGTTAATGTCAGTGGAAGCAGTGTGGTCAAAAACACAAGAACATAAAAAGAGCCCCACTGAATAGGGATAGACATGAACCACATTTTTTCGGTTCAGTTCATGGTTGAACCACAAACCAAACCACAGTTCGCAAACCAAATCGGTTTGTGAGCCATTAAAAGTTTAAACCCTGCTTTCTGGTCCCCGTGAAAAGCCCTGCTTGCTGCTTGCTGCTGCTTTTCACGGAGAGCAGACGGCAGGGGGTTAAATGGCTCAGAGCCATTTAAACCAACAGCTGAGCAGCAGGGAGCTCCTGTTGTTTTTTGTGAAGAGCAGAAAGCAGGGGTTTAAATGGGTCAGAGCCATTTAAACCCCTGCTTTCTGCTCTTTACAAACCATCACAAACTGCATCAACATTTGTAGAAGTTTGTGGTGGTTCTTCAGTTCGTGAAGATCGCTTTGGGAGCCATGAACCAGCCAAAATTTGTGACAAACTTTAGTTCATGAGCCGGTTCATGCCCATCCCTGCTGTTGAATCACATCAGCAGTCTATCTAGTCTAGCATCCTGTTTCACACAGTAGATAAGCAGATACTCTAGAGGAGTCTTCTATGACTTCAACATTTAAGTTGCCGTCAAAGATTACCACTGTGTGACACCACCAGCTGTATGGAAGCATTCTCTGCTCATGCTTAGGTACAAAATGTGTCTATTAGTACTTCAAAGGTCCCTAAAATTCAGGTAACATTTGTATGCTTAGGGCTGATCAGATAATGAATAGCATTTTTAATAGCCTGAAATCATTGGAAGTTCCCAATAGCATTTTACAGGGTCTCTTTCCCTTTGAGGGACAGAGTGCTAGTGATTTATGGTGTCTTCATAGTAATCATTATACACAAATGTGCAAGTTGGTTGGTTATTAGAAGTTTCAATAGCACAAATAGGCGGGCATTTGCCAAATTCAGTGCAACAAGAGTTCTATAATCACAGTACTCCCTACAACCCAAGAAATGTGTATCTTTAGAAACTGCAAAGCAGCACAGCTGGCCAACACTGACATATGAGCTCTTCTTGTCACCATGCCTACACTGAGGTAGCCTACACTCCTTCTACTCTGAAGTGAGCTTAAATTGACCATCCCCTTGGCCAAGACAATCTGCTATACTTACTGCCCATTAATTAGCATCCAACCCAAGGGAGGCTTTGAATAATAAATCAGTTTGACTTTTTAACAATATGTTTACAGAACTGCGGATTAAGCATTTGGGGGCAGTGTGAGAATGATTATCTTTCCAGTACCTCAGTATTTGACAGGGAACATAAATTTCTCAAATTGAGAACAAAAAGGAAATGCTGTGGCACCTAAAAGATTTATAGATGTCTGTCATAAAATATACTTTAGAATACAGCAGTTTGCATTCTCCAGTATGTAAACTTGAGTACAGCTTGGCCCAGCAACCAACTACAACTGGCTTTAGATGGTATATACTTATTAATTACCTGGGAATCAACAGTTAGTGAATCAAGAATCAATACAGCTTGAACATTTATTCCCACGTTATACACTACATGTAGATTGTGAAGATTTTCAGTTGTATTCTTCATTGGTGAATATCATCCACACGCAAAAAAAGAAAAATTAAATGCACACAGTGGTTTCTTACTTAAGAAAAATAAAAACTTGCCTTAGTTTTAATATTGGTTTTACATGTAACTGCTTGCGCAAACAACATCACATTCTTCCTTTTTGATGAGAAGCAAAATCTATATCTCCCTCAAAGTGAAAGTATTTTGGTCTCTTAAAAGAATTGTGAATTCTGCACCCCCCATGAACAAAAGCAGCAAATGGCTCTGTGTTTTTAAAACAAGTGAAAAAACGTGCCCATTTCTTCCGTGACTGCATTTTTGGAAGAATGTGTGACAAAATTGGTCTGTAGTTTTTAGCATATTGCTCATTTTCAGCTGTTTTCTGTATTAACTGAGGTAGTAGTAGAGATTTCTCATTATGTCTGATCAGCGTTAACAGCAAGGAATGCAAGCTTTCTCATGGTGTGATGCCCTTGCTTTAAACAAAAGCAAAAGAACCTAAAATAGTTCAAGCCCCCCCCCACCGAAAAATAGATGTAGTGTGCTATAAACA
Organism: Gekko japonicus; assembly: GCF_001447785.1. Lineage (NCBI taxonomy): Eukaryota > Metazoa > Chordata > Lepidosauria > Squamata > Gekkonidae > Gekko > Gekko japonicus. The sequence continues at coordinate 67,981 of NW_015163150.1, forward strand.
AGACGTTTTGAAATCATAGAAACGACATACTGGAAAATAAGTAAGTCTAAGAAAAACCCTTATGAATATATAAAATATATAATAATGCTTGTTATTATAACTAAACCAAATCTATATTTCTAAAACAAAATAATTTAGTGTATTCCCAACAATCTTTTCAGAATTAGACCAGGAATTTATGCAAATCAAACATCCCAGAATCCACATACCCCTTGTGGCATCCAAGTCTTGTTGCATTGTCTCATGCTGTTTGTTCACATAGCTTCACATTGTGTAATCCGCCTCGAGATTCAGCAAGAAAGATGGGCTATGAAAAGTAAATAAAAAATAAATTACCAGAGACAACATCTCTAGTAAGTAGAAAGGTTTATAGTGTCTTATATGATATGTTCAGACTTGCGCTCTTTTATTTTTCCATGTCAACTTGGAAAACTCATCAACAGGTTTACTATGTACCAGTAACTGTGACCACCCCACCACCACTATGATTGACAAATCTTGTCCTCTTTCTCTAAATGCCTGTTCCTCTGCTAGTGATTACAGTTTTCCTTTCTTCATTTCAAAAAAATATGCAGTCAAAATGTACATTTGCAAATCTACTTATGTTTATTGGATTAATTTGTAAAATATTTTCTTTTTAGGACTATCATTTAAACCTGCAAGAAATTTTTCTTTAAATGTAGAATTGTTAAAAAAAACACACAAAAAAAAAACACCCTGTAAACTTCCCAGATGGGAGATCACCTGGGAAACATATTTGAGCTTCTCTGAGCTCCTCAAAGGGCAGACTATAAATAGATGGTGATCCCAAGGAGATGAGGTGCAATAAACATATGGCTGCAATCCTGTGCATGTGTATCTGTGAGTAAGCCCCATTGAACACACTGAAAATTTAGGATTTAGTCCTTCTGCCACCATACGTTTTTCTGAAGAAAATGCCAAATTTTGCATACACAAAAAACAAACATTAAAAATAAAACTGACTTTATAAATTTTATTTAAAGCTTTTTTATGTAGAAGAGCCATGAAATGTCTGGTTTTATCTAAATTTGCTAGGCCTGCTCACAGCCTTAAGCTGGAGCAATTTTTGTGGTTGGAAAAAGAGGTGAGGAAAGAAGCAGGAGACTCAGCAAATGTGCCCAGCATTGGCTCAGCTGGGTGGCTTTCACACTGCTTTCTGCAGCCCACTCCCTTTTTGCCAGATATGTGCTGAGGAGAGCAGCGGACTTGATAGTCGGGCTCCAGTTTGGCTCGCACTGCATGTTTAAAAGAAGGGGGCTAGCAGGAGACTGGGCATCCACATACATTTTTTTCTTAAAGAAGATATCAAATTTTGCAAAAGTTGAAATATCAGATTTCAAATAAAACACCCACCTTTATCAAATTTATGGGGGTAAGTATAATTCTATATTTTTGTGCTCTCTTTTTGTTCCTCTAAAATATGTTGTGGTGAACCTGTTCTTTTCAACTTTGCAACATTCCAGAAGTGCTTAAAACATAGAAAGAGTTCCCTATAGGTTTCTGAAAACAATGCTAGCCTGTGTGCCTTTAATATCAAATGGAATAGTAGGATTATACAGTGCACTAAACCAGATAGGTAGTTTATCTAGATTTTCATTTGCTTCATACAAATATACGCGGAATAACATTCCATCCAATTGCACTTCTTCAGGATGAAAACATTCCATTGAAAACTGTCTTGATATGAAAAGGACAATGTGCTGTATGCAAAGATGTATTTTGTGAGAAGTGGAATCCTCCCCCCCTCCCACACACACACACAAAGCACCTAGTGTAGGTGTTTGGTGTCGCTTTAATATCCCCCAGTTGTCTAATTTTTTTTCCCTGCATCATCACCAATGAGAAGTGCTGTTAATTTTCAAAGTAGACGCTTTCAGATGGAAAATAGATACATAGGGGCTGGCAATCACAAAAATATAAAGCGATTAAAAAACAGTTCTAACCAGAGTTGTTCAAATAAAGAAAAATTAAAAACTCAATTAGAAACAAAAGTCATAGAAAATGTGAACATATTGTGTTCCTTAAATAACCAGATGTTCTTTTCTTCCTGAAGGCAGTCAAGCCTAGGAATAAAAGGTTTTAAACTATTGTTTTAAGTTAACTGTGAATTTTGCAAATCTGTTTTACCCTATAGCAAATAAAATTCTAATACAGCAACATAAGCAAAGTAATTTTCATCTTTGGGTGTTCTTATGTGTATGTGGTTGTGCTAACCTTATCACGATGACTTATTATGAAGCTAAACTGTTATATAGAGCATTACCATTTTTGATGATGTACGAAAACTTGCCAACTCTCTTGTTTGAGAGCTTATAGTATTTGTCCCAAGCATTTCCCCCCCCCAAAAAAAAACTTTAACGAATCTTTTAGCAGTCATGTTCTATTGTAAAAGAAAGCAGTGATCTATAAAATACTGATTTTGTACTCAGAAACAATGCATAAAATTAACATTGCAAGAAAATGTCAGTCTCTTCC
>NW_015163150.1:70495-105732 GCF_001447785.1 Gekko japonicus
TGGAATAGACTTTGAGATTAACAAGGGCTATAATGTGCTTGTTTGCTCCAAACATGCACACTGTAGACTGTACTTCTACCCACTTTTAAAGGGGAGGGTGCTTTACGATCACCCCAAAGACTATGTTACCCAAATCCTTCATACACATGCCACCTTTGTAGCTAGCAAAAGCATCCTTCTGCTAGCAAAGAGAAAACATGTGTTGTGGGGTATTAATTGCTGAGACCACAAACTGTGTATATTGAGGTCAAAATACAGACTCAAAAGTAATGAAGAGGACTTCCGGTTTATAGCGACACACTGAGCAGACTCACCTCCCGGACCTCCCGGGGATGAAATCTGCGCACCAGCAGAAAGGAGGAGGGCAACGTCTCTCTACACCCCCCCGGATCTTGGTTGAAAGGCTCCTAGCCATGGGACTTTTGAGAGGTGGCCTCTTCGCCAGCGCGGTGCTGGGGAATCGAGGCGCTTCTCCATCCCGACGGTCCTCCTGCTGTGTGTCCGTATGGAACTAGTGATGCTGACCGGGAAAAGTGCTGGAGATCGAGCAGTTTAAACGGAGTTACAGCGAGGTCGCAAAACTGAATATGAACTGTGAGTCGGATTAGAGCGTAATTGTCAATTTAAAAAGAAAGCTCCCACCCCATGAACTAGAAAGTAAAGCGAGTGGGGGAGGGGCCCCTCCCATGCGCATGAACTAAAAAGTGAGCCTAGGGGGGAGCGGAAGTAAAAACGCTGAAATCTGTTGGGAGAGACTTACCAGGGCGCGTATGAGCGTATATTCAGAGACTTTAGCAAATTTTCGGAAAGTAAACAATCCATAAAGATGGCGGGGAAGAGGACTGAGAAAGAAAAACTTTTAAAAGCTAAAGTAGCTGGGAGCCCTTGTCCGGAAGAAACCACCGAGTTGGCTAGAACGTTGGCAGAATCCTTGTGCCCCTTGCTGGATCAGATGACTAATCTCAAGGAACAGCTGTCAACGATGAACCAAAGCATCACTACTCAGCATCTTCAATTGAATGAGACTCTTAAAATTATGGAGCAAACAGCTGAGAAAGTGAAAGAAGTTGACATCAATACTCAAAAAATGAAGAAAAAGGTGCAAAAACTGGAAAAGAAGCAAGTTTCTACAGAAGAACAACTTTTACAGCTGCAAATGGAGAAGGCAAACCTGGTCCTTCGTTTCCAAGGTGTCCCAGAATCCAAAGGCTCTGAAGCAAATGATGAACGAAGCACTAGCCCCAGTGACAGATTTGAAGGCGAAATACCTTATGAGCAAGATGGATGTGGCCTACAGGTCCTATTCCATATATATAAAGAAAAATAATCTGCCTGGAGAAATAGTAATGAGATTCTCGAAGAGGCATGTGTGGGATTCTATCCTGAGAGCGACTGTGGGGTCACCGTTGAAAATTGGGGACAATACTATCAGGATCTTGAAAGATATCCCATTTGAAGTAAGACAAAGAAGAAAGAAATACAAAGATTTAATTCTTTTTCTTCAAACAAATGCAATTGTGTACAGGTGGTTAATTCCAGAGGGGGTAACCTTCAGACTTCAGGACAAAAAAGAAAAGATTGACTCTGTTTCCAAAGCACGGGAGTTTTTGAGAATCCAGTTGGGTGAGCCAGAGGGGGTGGATAAAGAGGAGAAGGACAGCAAGTCCAGTGGCGAGTTGGACTCGGGGTCTTCCGGAGAGGAATCTCTTTCTGAAAAGGGGGCGGCTGCCCCTAAAAGTCCATACAAACTGAGGAAAAGTCAAGATAAGAAAAAATGAAGGCTGAAGGACTCTGAATTGGGCCTTCGAAAGTATAGCTTTCACCCCCCCCCACTCCCCCAAACAAGCCTCCGTCACCCCCTGCGGATCCCTCACTTACCCCGGAAGGCGGTGGGGAGCATCTTCTGGCCTCCCCCGGGCCGCAGCACTCTGACGCTGGCCCGGGAAGGCAGTGGGGGGCTTCTTCTGGCCTCCCCCAGGCCACAGCGCTCCGGCATGGGCCCTGGGGAGGCGGCGACAGGCCTCCTGGGGCCTCCTCGGGGCCACAGTGCTCCGGCGCGGGCCCCGGGGAAGCAGCGACGGGCATCCTCTGGCCTCCCCTGGGCTGCAGCGCTCCGGCACAGGCCCCGGGGAGGCAGCAACGGGCATCCTCTGGCCTCCCCTGGGCCACAGCGCTCTGGCGCTGGCCCGGGAAGGCAGCGACAAGCCTCTTCTGACCTCCCCGGGGCCACAGTGTTTCAGCGTGGTCCCCAAGGAGGCGGCGATGGGCCTCCCCGGGTCCGCAGCGCTCCGGCACAGGCCCTGGGAGGCCAGCAACGGGCTGCAGCGCAGAGAGCTGGGGGCGGGACTTGCTGCCACTGCCATTTGTGCCAGCTCTTGGGCTCCCGGAGCGGCACTCCGTTGCACTCCAGCCCCAAAAGACCCCTGTTGATATGTATAGTCAAAATAATTGTTGGGGCACATTTGAAAAGTGTGATCTATAAATCAAATCTAAAAGCTTTACTAGTTCACGTTGAAACTGATCCAGTGTTTTTTTCAATTCACAGTGTTTGTATTGCTTTCCAACCAGCAAAGCTTCCAACATAGAGAAAACTGTTTACATTGTCCCTAAACCATATCACCCATAGAATTTTACCTAACTTAATGAAAAATATCCTACTATAGAAATATGCCTTGTTAGCTAAAGTGGGGATAATGTGCTATGTCCACAACATATTTTTGTTACAACTGTCATATTTCAGTCATTTTTATTTAAGTATAGTTAATTTTCTGTAAAATGGCTCAGTTGGGTAAAAACCTTTCACTTGGCATTGTCTAAAGGAATTTTTTAACAGGTTATACTGGCGTATAAACTGTTTCTTCGCCTCTTACATCATCAAATTCAGGTTATTTGGCTTCAGTTACATTCTGTTAAACTATATATTTTCTATTGCTTGAGGGTCTCCCACCTGTCTATCCTAAAACACCTGCAACATATGTTTGCTTAACCCTGCAACGCTTTGTCTTTGGAGCCTTAAACAATTCCTCTCGAGATTTCTCTATATAAACAGCTCAGGAATGTGCTTCTCTGGCGGTGGGCATCATGGACTCACACTAGTTATGTCGTTTCAGTGCTGTTTCTTCTTTTGAACATTATTTATGTATTGAGATTGTAGGAATATAAAAAAATGGAAAGCAGAGGAAAAACTAAGTATCACTGTATATTTCCCAACACCATCTTTACCCTTCTTCCTCCAACAGAAGTACAATAATATAGCTAATATAGCTATCTAATTGGGAGGTTTTACTGGTAGCTTTGTATACTTCTTCCTTTACTTACGTCTTACATACAAACAGCCTTACTGGTAAGAGGCATCTTCCTATAAGAGAAAAAGAAATCTCAAAGGGCCTTATATCCCATACTTCTGACCTTGACGGCATGGTTCAATCTGATGTAGCCAAGGTGATGAGCAGAGTTATATTTGCCTGCCACTAGCAAAATTAAATATGCATTTTTCTACTAATCTTACTATTGTTTTAGCAGAGATTGAACAGAAATCCACCAATATAAATATACTTTCATTCCAGAGGGGTGGCTGTCTTGATCTGTTGTAACTAAAACAATAAAGAGTTCTGTGGCATCTTACAGACTTAAAATGTATTGTAGCATGTCCATTTCTGGGGGCCCTCCCTCCACCATGCCATGATTGTCCCCTGACCTCTCCAGGCTGTGGAGTTTTCCTCAGGCCTCAGATAGGATGGATATAACTAGGGAGGGGATTTATAGCACCCTCTGCCTCCTCCACTCAGGGCTCTGTCACTTGCATGCTCTCTCTCAGCTCCCAACCCCATCTCCAGCTTTCAGTCATCCTTGGCCATCCTAGGAACTTCTCTTTTATCCCCTCCCTTTGCCCCGCCTCCCCCTTTTCCCCTTCCAGGGCCTCATCCCCCTGGGCCCAGGTGTAGGCTCCCTCTGGGATGTCTGAATGCAGCTGAGTTGCATGAGCCCTAGGCATCTGTCTCACCCTCCCCAGCCCCACCCATGATAGCAACTCCAGCATCGGGGCCTGGGTCTGCATCGACTCGTCTCCCTGCTCTGACACTTCCAGGAGGGGGACCTGTTGCCTGGCTGATCTGCATGCAGCTGACTTTAGAGGGGAGGAGCAATCCTTCTCTCCTGGCAGGCAGGGTGTTTTTGGGGCTTCGCTGTGGGTCTGTTATCATCAGAGGCCTCTTTACCTCTGTTCTCCCTGTCTGTTGTCATGGTCCATCTCCCACTGTTAGGTAGGTGTTGGGGCACATCTGTCTTCTCTGCCATAGCGGAGTGTTGGGCTCTAGGTTCTCAGGCCCCGATGGTCCCGTCCCACCTTCCCCATTCGGGGGGGGGGGCAGACATGGAGGTTGGCCATGGCTGCAGGGTTGGTGGGGACAGATATAGCATAAGTTTTCATGAGTAAGGGCCAGGGATTCGCCGTCACCTAGTTCATTTCGTGATGTATTTGCACAGTTGCAGTCTTCACAATTGAACAGTTGACAATCCTTGGCAGGAAGGATTAGTTCTTCTGCGTAGTTCTCCTTGCCCTTCTTACACAGGGAAATGCAGATCACCACTTTGGGTCAGGAAGCAATTTTTCTCCAGGCCAGTTTGGAGATCGGGGAGGTTTTTGATCATCTTCTGGGCATGAAACAGCAGTCACTGGGGGTGTGGGGGGGAGCATTTGTGAATTTTCTGCATTGTGCAGGGGGTTGGACTAGATGACCCTGCAGGTCCCTTCAAACTCTATGATTCTATGAATCTTTTTGCCTAGTGTCCAGACAATTCAAACATGCTGAGTTGTGGGGGGGGGGGGGTGCACATTCACAATCACATGCTGCTTTTCCCTAGCTGTTTCCCTGCTACCACTGCCCCATCTGCTGTTTGCCACATTATTTAAACAAAAAAGAGTAACATGTTTAACAATTTATTGATTAGGTGTCTCCCTCTCTGGAGTTCATTAATGGCTGGCAAGCTGTCTGACTCTCAATCAGTTCATGCATAGAACATCATTGTCCTGCTTCATCAGCATAGTATCTTGTGGAATTTTTGAGCTTGCACCAACACGATAAATGCCACCAACTGTGCAGATACAAAAGCCCACATAAGCATTGTAGGTTATTTAAATGATATAGCTTGATTGTGCGGGCTACAGGTCCAAGGAGGATACACTGCAAGTGGATCTGTACTGCACAAGTAAGTTACTTTAATGACCCAACCATGACTCTCTGTAGTGATCACTAGATACACAGGTGCAAATGCTGCTGCAGGCTACAACACATAACACACGTTACTGTATAAGTGTAAAGCTGCTTGGCTCAGCATTTAAGTCAGTTTTTTAACAAAAATACAGTCCAGTCATGGGACTTGACTCACATGTAAATAAGTAGCTTGGTCTCAGTAAGTTCAAACAGCCCATCAAGATTATCAGCATCCTAGGCAAGACCCCACTGTGTCAGATGCATAAGGTTTTCCAGGCAACTTGTTCATCATAATCTTTGCAGTCCTCACCTGTGCACTAAAACAGCTTTCAGAGATCATCTTTCATGGTTTCAGTATCTCTGGCCAAGGATCGTGTTGCCTATAAAAGTAGTTACTGAAACATCAGGTAATCATTATAAATGAAAGAGGATGGTGCTTAATTAAATATGACAGACCTGAGAGCAATTATGAAAAGACCTCTTAACTATTATGTGGTCAAGTGACGATTATATGGGCTAATACTTTAAAAATTACTATAATTTTATGTATTAGAATAATTCTACGCATTAGGATGATATAGCTCTAGGAAAGCAAATTGAAATATATTCCATTTTGCAATGTATTAATTACTAAATTATATGTAACAATAGGAATGAAGAAACTATGCATTCTATAGGAACTATTTCATACATTATATGAGAGCCAGTTTGGTGTACTGGTTAAGTGCGCGGACTCTAATCTGGGAGAACCGGGTTTGATTCCCCACTCCTCCACTTGCACCTGCTGATGTGACCTTGGGTCAGTCACAAGCTCTGGCACAGCTGTCCTTGAAAAAGAGCAGTTTGTGTCAGAGTTCTCTCAGCCCCACCCGCCTCACAGGGTGTCTGTTGTGGGGAGGGGAAGGGAGAGGAGTTTGTAAGCCGCTCTGAGACTCCAAGTGAAGGGTGGGGTATAAATCCAATCTCTTCTTCTTCTTCTTCTTATATATATATTTTCTCAAATTTATACCCCGCCCTCCCAGCCAAGGCCGGCTCAGTGTATACCTAAGATGTTGTAACATCTGGACTCTCCACAGATGACTAAGTGTGGTGATGATCACCATGTGGTTGGGAGAAGTAAAATTGCACCTAATGGCCCTACCCCAAGCTCCACATGTGGTGGCTTCTCTGCACAGAGCATACATGTGTACAAGTTGTACATGATTAGGCAGTGCTTGTGTGATCTGTATCCTGCATTTTTTGCAAGACGCACAACATGCACACATGTATAGGTTCAGTGAAAAGAGCCAATCAATACATAAAGATGATAGGAGAACCTGGAAGAAAGCTTCACCTTCCATCTCCTCATTTTGTTATCTGCACAGGTCTCTATTAATGCAAGGTGTGAACACATTCAATGTGTATTGTACATCTGCAATCACCAGGAAGCCAGGATGGAGTACCATATTTGGTATACATATCAATACCAGAGTTGTTTTTATATGGCAGATGAGCCCCACGTTCCCTATTAGACTGTATCTTATCCCCCATCTTGGACCCTTAAGAGGAGGTAGAAGTTCCTGTATGTTCAATTTCAGTTCTTTCCAGTTGGGATCTGTACTCCATATAATTCCCATCTGCTGGACAACTGAACCCCATAAACACAGATCCTCAGAATCCACATGATTTTGAGTCTCAGTCTTCTGTATGTTTAAAATGAGAGCCAGTTTGGTGTAGTGGTTAAGTGTGCAGACTCTAATCTGGGAGAACCGGATTTGATTCCCCACTCCTCCACTTGCACCTGGCTGGATGACCTTGGGCAAGCCATAACTCTGGCAAAGCTGTTCTTGAAAAAGAGCAGTTTTTGTCAAGAGTTCTCTCAGCCCCATCTACCTCACAGGGTGTCTGTTGTGGGAAGGGAAAGGAGTTTGTAAGCCGCTCTGAGACACCTTTGGGTAGTGAAGGGCGGGGTATAAATCCAATCTTCTTCTTCTAAAATGAAATTCTAGTAGCAGAGAGCTCAGTAGTAAGTGATTTTAAAATTCTGATTAACAACACTAATAATTTGTACATTCAGCTACCTGCATGCATTCCATGTAGGACATAGATAGATAGAATGTACCTATTTGGCTTTTTGTAGAGCACTACATCTGCATCTATTAATTTAAAATGTATTAATTTAATTTAAATTTAATTTAAATTAATTAATTTAATTTAAAATTAATTAATTTGTTATCTTTAATTTTAATTTTTAATGTGCTATCTTTAAGAGGGAAAGTAGTTTAGTGTTCTGTGCCATATATGTGGCTGATCATTCAGACTTGCCACTCCATCTAGTGTATTACACAGAAGAAGAGAAGGTTGCATGTGCCATCTAGTGGCTGCCTCTAATTTAGTCAGGAAAATTATGTTCATTTTACCTCATTACCTGACTAGTAACCTGGAACTGAGTCATAATGTACACCAGTATGTTAATGAGTTAGACAAATAATACAACATTTCAGGCTTCATATGTCTATTTCCTTATTATAAGAACCTGTATGGAATCACATGTGGTTGGTTTTAACCTAATTTTAAACAGTGTTTATTTACTTATGTGAGTTTCAAATTTTGTCTTAGTCACAATGACAATTCTTTTCCTGTAGAGAAACCCAAGACCAGTGATCTACCAATTCCGACAAAATTTAGATTATTACAAAGCATGTGGAGCAGACTTTATGAATAAAACTCGGTAAGTCCTTTTGAGTTTTCACAGAATTAAAAAAAAATTGCTTAGTGAAAGATTATACAAAATTAATTGTATGAAAAAGTATTACTTACTGTGAACAGGTTACAAAATAAATCTGTGACATTTTATGTAAAGATTGTCATGAACAGAGTTTGCAATATGACATCAAAATCATCTTAAGTGATGTCTTCCTCATTAACATGGGCTACAGTTCTAAGCTGGAGCTGGGGTGGCTCAAGTGGTTAAGACGCTGAACTGCAGGCTGTGGGAGGTCAGTAGTTCAGCAGTTCGAGACCCGGGTGCCGCATGATGGAGTGAGCTCCCATCTCTAGTTCTAGCTCCTGCCAACCTAGCAGTTCGAAAGCAAGAAATTGCAAGTAGATAAATAGGTACCACTTCGGTGGGAAGGTAACAGCGTTCCGTGCGCCTTGGTGTTTAGTCATGCCGGCCACATGACCACGAAAATGTCTTTGGACAGCGCTGGCTCTTCGGCTTGGAAACGGAGATGAGCACCGCAACCCTAGAGTCGGATTCGACTGGCTTTTGAGCAAGGGAACCTTTACCTTTACCTTACAGTTCTAAGCACGCAGGAGTAAGTGCCAAGCTACACCTTGATCCTAAACAAACTGGACTCAGTTCAGAGCTCCATCGTCCACTGATGTATGTGTGGAATTCTGGGTTCTACCTTGTTCTGTTCATGTCTGAGAGTAGTTAGTATAAAAAAACGGTCTTCACTAGGAACATTTCTTGACACTGAAAAAAATGGAGGGGCTCCTGCGCATACAGAATCTTTCCTCTGTTTTCAGAAAGATGCATCAGTCTTTTTACAAGCTATCCATCTAAAACAGCTATCCATCTAAAATCCATCTTTAATGCTCCTAGTTCTACCAATATTATACAGTAATGATATATTCTGTTCATAAAGTGCCACCAAGTCATAGTCAACTTATGGCAACCCCCCCCCCATAGGATTTTCAAGGCAAGTGATTAAGCAGAGGTGGTTTGCTTGTGCGTCCCTCTGCAGAGTCTTCCTTGGCAGCCTCACATTCAAGTACCAAGCCTGCTTCGCTCCAGAGATCTGACAAGATTGGCTATGTTATACCATTCCACATCCCTGTAAGGATATATTATAATAGTAAATAAAAGTTTAACAAAATGGTTCCCATTCTTCCTTGTGGGCTACCAGAGGACCAGAATAGAAGGATATACTCTGCTAACTGCTAAGACATTTTTATGGGCTGCTCCACTTACCCACTAATTTACATGAGAACACTCACTGAAAGACACTGAGATGAATGCTTCATATGGTGCTTGTGAGTGCTTTTTCTTTTTTGAGCAGGATATTCCTGGGAAATACCAACATTCGTGGTAAAGAATGCCTACGCGGAAGTCATCCTTCAGGTTAAGAATCACAGTGCTACTACCCTTAGCTGCAGCTATAGTGTCGGTCAGTGTCCTGTTCTGGTTAAGTGCTACTCTGACACACATGTAGCTTAGGGGCAGTATCATCATACTGAGGAGAAGATTGCTGATGTATCTCAACTGGACATATAGAACTTTTTCTTACAGAGGAACAAATGGAGGAGCACTTGCCTCTGCTTGTGTAGGAGAAACCAGTGAGTGACACAGAATTAGTTTATTTGTCATATATTATATCCTGCAAGGACCCAGCAGCATTCTGAGAATTTCCCCATTCTAGTCTTTTTTATATATATATAATTGGTCTTAAATCCCACTCTCCCCATATTATAGGATCAGGGCAGGTTTCAACATATAGTGTCTGCAATTTATGCAAAATTACATTTAGAGCAAATTATAACAATAACATTGACCTGTTATTCAAAACTGCTTACCAACAGCAGTCAGGGCAAATGTTGAGAAGAGTTTTCCTGAAGTTCTCATGAGAGTTCTGCACCCTTCAGATGGACACTGCTATAGTTTATATGGGCCCCGGTCACACGGGAGGTTTTGGGCCAGAAGAGGGACGGATCGGGGGCACAGCAAACAGGCGCGAGTACACCGCAACATCTGGGAATCGGCGTGCACCCGTCCCCGATCCGTCCCTTCCAGCCTAAAACCCGCTGTAAAAAAACCCAAGTAAAAGGTAGCACCAACCTGGAACGGCGCAGCAAGTGCGGCCGTGAGATCGCTGGCGCACCCGTCTGCAGGAGCAATCAAGGCTCCCGGCCGAACTGCGCACACGCACACATGCACAGTTCTGCTGCCTCGCTCTCCCTGCAGTGGCTTCCCCCCTGGCATCTGATTGTGCCAGGGAGCAACTGCGCGGTGGCTCAGGGGATCTATCTGATCACGCCGCTGTGTGTCTCTTTTGGTGTTGCTTTAAAAAGCCGCACTTCGGCCGTTCTTTTTCCCCCGTGTGGCAGGGGGCATGGTTTAGCTAGCAACCATGCATTGGGTTGTAGGTAGTGGTATTCTTTTGGGGGCAGTATGAGGGAAAGGTTCCTGTATTGCCTGAAGCCAGATGGCTATGGCACACCTTCAGTTTCAAAAAAAGTATGGCCAATGTACACAGCACTGAAGTATGAAGACCTTGTTTGGAGAGCAATTCATAGGCCCCTGTTACACGGGGGGGGGGGGAGAACGGCCAAAGTGCGGCTTTTTAAAGCCGCACCAAAAGAGACACGCGACGGCGGGATCAGATAGATCCTCTGAGCCGCCGCGCAGTTGCTCCCCGGCGCGATCAGATGCCGGGGCGGAGCCACTGCAGGGAGGGCGAGGCAGCAGAACTGCGCATGTGTGTGCATGTGCAGTTCAGCCGGGAGCCTCGATTGCTCCTGCAGATGGGCGCGCCGGCGATCTCACGGCCGCACTTGCTGCGCCGTTCCAGGTTGGTGCTACCTTTTACTTGGGTTGTGTTTGTTTGTTTGTTTTGCAGCGGGTTTTAAGCCGGAAGGGACGGATCGGGGACGGATGCACGCCGATTCCCAGATGTTGCGGTGTGCTCGCGCCCGTTTGCTGCGCCCCCGATCCGTCCCTCTTCCAGCCCAAAACCTCCCATGTGACCGGGGCCATAATGAATTAAAATAAGAACTGGGGCAAAACTTGGCCCACTTCACAGTGCACAAAAAGCTACAAGCTTCCCCACTATGATAGGCACCAGCAGCCTTCCTGGTTTGACCTTCCTGAAAGATGCTTGTGCAAGTGCAAGTATCTGCAAGCCTGCTTGAGGCAAAGGTGATGAATTTCCAGATGAAGGGAGAAGACATGAAAGGCAGAATAATGACCTTTAAGTAGCATTTGGGGAGAAAGATAAGAATTTGAGGTTTCATGTGGCAGCGGCAGCTGCTAAGAGAGATTTGAGAGCATATGGCGATGAATGGCATTTGCCCTACTTGTTGTGGCTTCAGCCATGTAAAATTGGACCATGCAAGTTACTAGGAAATCCACTATCCTGTGGGGAGAAATTGAAGACAAAAAGAGAAGCTAACAAAGCAGTGCATCTTTCATTCATATGGTTCAAATTTAAATTACTGGATAGGTTCACAAAAATTGTCCATATTTCATTTAAATCATATAAACGTGCAGTATTTATAGCAATTTTGCTTTCTCAGTGGCTACATAATGAGAAGAAATGTCTTTGAATCAGCTGTCTTTAAACAAAGCATTTTCATCTTAGCAAAAGACTGCAGAGACTGAATTATTGCACAACTTCCTTTAAAAATATACCATTGCTATCCAAGGTCAACGATGCTTATTGTGATGAAACAAAATTGTTTTTCGAGAGACTGGATTCACATCTTGACACTCATGTTTTTAAATCTAATACCTTGCTTTTTAAGTGTATCTCTTAATGACTCTGTAATATAATCAATCCTCATTTTCCTGATGATTGTTGTGCATTTTCCCCCTTGTATCTTGGAGGTTAAAACACAGATATTGATCTTTGTTTAATGGTTGTAATTATTTCTTGCATCCATATATCAAAACATTCAAAGATACCAAAAAGATATACAGTGCTTAATTTGTCAAAGTATCTCCTCCCATTCTGGTTTCATGTCCTGTTACTTGCTAGTTACAGCTGTAACTTAGAAAGGGGCATTCTATCTGAGGACCTAATGGGGGGGGAGTATTTGTCCACTGTTAGTTCTGGCAGAGCAGCCATTTTCCTCATCCTTGGTTTATCCATCTCTGGAAAGCTACTGTCTTCTTTACTCATAAGATAAATCTATGTGAAAGTTATTGATGTGGTCTCCACCAAGAGACAGTTCCTTCTTCTTGCCCCCAAGGGTAAGGAAAGATTTTGTCCTCACTTGAAAAGTATCAGTGAGAGCTGTGATTAATTTTTTTTTCATAGTCAAGTGAATGATAGCTAGTTGCTTCTATTGGAGAAAGTGTATCAGGGACACTTGAGAACCTAACCTTTGCTATGGGGGCTGAAATCACTAGTATAAGAAGTAAGGAAGAAATATTTGTTCCACTCCAAATATATCCCCAGTTGTTGCCACCTTACCTTCTCCCTTGCTAGACAATGGCTATCATGAATTCTATGGAACAAACAGGGAATCTGCAGTGGAGGGAGTAATATATTCCCTGCTGTTCCCCTCATTCTCTCTTTGAAACATTTAGAGCAGAGGTCTCCCACCTTTTTGAGCTTGTGGGCACCTTTGGAATTCTGACACAATGTTATGGGGGCAGCTACAAAATGAATCCATTGCTGTCCTCAACCAAAAGCCTGGTGGAACTGTCATAATATCCCTCAGGGCCCTGATGGTGTTCAGCAAAGAGTTCCACCAGATCAGGGCCAGGACTGAGAAACCCCTGGCCTTGATCAAGGACAGCGGGACATCTTTGGGGACAGGGATCACCAGTAGATTGCTATCCAGAGAGTGTTACGCTCTCCCAGGGACATACCAGAGGAGATGGTCCCGCAGATACTTTGGTCCCTGACCGTTTAAGGCCTTAAAGGTCAACACAAAAATCTTGAACTTGACTCAGAATTCTACTGGAAGCCAGTGCAGCTGGCGCAGCACAGGTTGTATGTGTACCATCCATGACGTTCCTGTCAGGACCCGCACCACCGCATTCTTGATCAGCTGAAGCTTCCGGGTCAGCCTCAAGGGCAGGCCGGCGTAGAGTGAGTTGCAGTAATCTAGCCTGGAGGTGACCATGGCTAAGTCACGGCATGACAAGAAAGGGGCCAGTTGTTGAGTCTGGCAGAGATGAAAAAACGCCAGCCTAGCATTATGCATGACTTGGGCCTCCAAAGTCAGGGAGACATCCAAGATCACACCCAGACTTAAATGGACTGTGCCGGTGTCAGTGGTGCCCCATCAAGAGCAGAAGTCTGTGCCCCAGCCCTGAAGCCCCCAGCCACAGAACCTCCATCTTAGTAGGATTCAGTCTCAGTCTGCTCTTTTTTAACCACCCCACTCCAACACAGCCCCCAGACCCACAGCCAGATTTTGCGGGGCGGCATCCAGGTGGCCACCCAATAACAGATACTGCTGGGTGTCATCAGTATGCTCTGGAAATGCACCAGGCAGTAGACTATGAAACTGATGCCAGACATTATTCTGAAGTTTGTTCTGTGTGAGTACCGCAATCAGGAAACAATCCTCTGGACCTATTTGTATTTCTGTAATGTTATTAGGTGTATTTTATGTTGGTTTTAAAATTGTAAGCCGCCCTGAGCTGCTTTGGCCGGGAGGGTGGGGTAGAAATCAAATAAATAAATAAATATCTTGGAGGTCTATTGGAAATTTGGGGATTTACCTGGAAAACATTGCTTAATCCTGTTGTGTCTTAATTTTTGTCAATTTTTATTGTAACAATTACTACTACTATTCTGAAAGGTTTTACTGTAGCATTTTTTTTTTGTTCTGCTTTGTTTTGCAGTGTCGGTGCTAGGGTTGCACCACTGAACATAAATAAAGTTTCCAATAGCTTACTAAATTTTGGCCGAAAGCTGATTTCCCCAGCCTTGGTTTCAGGTAGTGTTACGGTGCCAGTTGCAGGTAGCAGCAGCAGCTTTTCTTCTTCTTCTGCAGTGCCTATTAGGAGCACAGTGGACCTCTCGCAGCAACAGCAGCAGCAAAGAATGATGAAATCTGAAAGTGTGCCAGTTCAACTAAGCAAAGGTAATGACACAGAATTACTTGTTTTTGAAAGTGAATCATGTCATAAACAACGGGCAAAAGGTTTTTGTACAGATTTTTGGGGTGGTGATTTGAAAATTAAGAGTGAACTTGATTCTTTCTTCTTGCCCCAGGCCATATGCACCTCTCTTCTAAACCTCATTACCTCTCCAGTCATCCTTCCACTCTCCAGCTCCTACCTATAGCCTCATTATCTTACTTGGGTAGCATTCCTCTCTCCTTTCCCCACGCCCTTCTGCTTAATTCCTCTGGCTGCTGCATTGTGTCTCTTTCCCCTCCTTTCTGATAGGGGAAGTACACACACACAAAACCTTTATTGGCATGAAAGCACAAAACATCATGGAAATACAGGAAAATACTAAGATGCATCAATCATTTACACTTGGCTATTCAAGCCTCGTCTTCTGATTGCATAATATAAAAATTTTGCAACAACCTCCATTATTTCACAATTAGAATTAAACAGAAGAAAGTGAACAATTGAGTCATCAGAGTACCAGCTCTTACCCTCTAGAAATTGAGTAATAAAACGAGATCAGATATCCCTATAGAGGGGGCAATGAAGTATGGTGTGTGTAGTGGATTCTATATCTTTTAGAGAGCAAGGACAAAGTCTGTCTACATATGTTATCTGGCGGTACCTCCCTAAAAGCACCTCTGATGGCAGAACATTAAAGCGTGCAAATATGTATGGTCTGCGATGATGTGGGGCTGTTAAACTTGACAGATACTTCGCAGTAGAGCCCATGTCAAAAGTCCCCAACCTACTTGGGGAGCATCTGCTGCCTGCGCGTTCCCTAAATTCTTGCCTTTCGATGTTGAAAAATCTTTGTTTAATAATAGCATAGGCTTGTTTATCTGAAAAGGGGGCTAAATAATCTGGGGATATTCCCATTGTAGAGAGTTTCTCCTCTACATATCTAAGCCATGGAGAGAGATGGGACTCAGTTAACATGTGAGTAATAATACTTTTAGTTTTAGCATGGAAATGAAGGGTAATCCTGTGCAGAGTTACTCCAGTCTAAGTGGGCTTCACACTTGAGTTTAGTGGGCTTGATTTTAGTGGGCTTCAGACTGCATTAACTCTGCAAAGGATTGTATCACGGATCCTCCTTGTCCCTACCTCTCTAGGATCTTCTTAAGCTACAATTAGTGGATAGTGCACATGGACTAAAATGGCATGGAAGACCCAGCCTACATCCAGGGCCATGTTTTCCTCCATCCTGATGTCAGGAACTTTAGGCAGGTAATCCACACACCCAGGCTTCTTCAGAAGATAAGTGTTTATTATGGTAACGCAGAACTAAAGTACATGTATACAGCCTGTGTTAAGAATGACCTGTAATAAGATGGCTACTAACTTATAGAATATTCAAACACCCCCCCCACCTGAAAAGCCAATGAAGTTTTCTCTCACGCGCGGGCCCTGCCAGCAAGCAAGCAATTTTGCACCTAAAGCAGTTACAGTTCCCAGGCCTGGAGAATTACAGAAAAACATCTTCAAGGCTAATGTGCAGATAGTGGCGCACTAGGCAGAAAAGCGCTGAGAACGGGAGGGAGATAAAATACCCCCTCACATTCCAACACCATGACAGGGCTACCTGACATGCTGCCCCTCCAAAGATCTGCCCCCCGGCTTGTCCAGAAAGCGGCAATGGAAACGCTCGATAAGGCGAGGAGTGGAAACATGGTCTGCCAACACCCACTCCCTGTGTTGTGGACTGAAATCCACCCATTCAACCAAATAGTACAGTTTATTGCGCCAAAATATCACCAACTTCATGATATTTTTTGCCTCCAACGATAATGGGGGGTGGGCAAACAGTTTGCGGTTGCCAAGCATTAGTCCCAGGATCACGACGGAGAAGGCTGAATGGAAAACAGCATGTAAGTGCCTTAAATTCTTAGGCAAGTCCACCTCCACAGCAACGTCATTGATCTTGTGGAAGACCTTAAAAGGACCAATAAACTTCCACCCCCAATTTACGTCTGGGCCGTAGGTTCCTGATGTTTTTGGTGGAAATGTATACAGAATTGCCAGGCTTCACTTCCCATGCCTCAGACTGTTTCTTATCGGCCTGGGACTTATAGACTAGTTTAGCGGAGTCCAAAGTCTTGCAAAGAAGGGGCCACACGTCTTTTAAACGTTGACACCAGTCGCCCACCTCCCCAACCGGGAGAGGCCCCTCCGACAGAAACGGGATGGGAGGTGCCTCATAACCATTCACAGCCATGAACAGGGAAACACCAGTCGATGAGTGACAAGCATTGTTGTAACAAAATTCAGCTAAAGGGAGGAGACCCTCCCAATCGTCTTGCTGGTAGTTTGTGAAACAGTGGAGGTATTGTTCCAAGGTTTGATTAACCCTTTCCATCTGGCCATCACTCTCGGGGTGATAGGTGCTACTGAGGCCTCTTTTGACCCCCATGAGGGACATGAGCTCCCCCCAGAACTTGGAGACAAATTGGGACCCCCGGTCGGAGATAATCTTCCAGGGTAGCATATGCAGGCGGAAGATATGTTGAAGAAATGCCTTGGCCAAGATGCGGGCCATAGGAAGGGTTTTAAATGGCACAAAATGTGCTTGTTTGGAAAACAAATCCACAACCACCCAAATGACAGTTTTTCCCTTGCTGGGTGGCAAGTCAGTAATAAAATCCATAGAAATGACCTCCCAGGGCCGTCCAGGGGTAGGCAGAGGTTGTAGCACCCCTGGGGATTTACCCGGCTGAGCTTTGCACATAATGCAGGTTTGGCATGATTGAACAAAAAGCGATAAGTCTTTTCTCATTCCAGGCCACCAAAATTGTCGTTGGAGGAGATGAAGGGATTTGACAAACCCCAAATGGCCGGCCAGTTTGTTGCCATGAACCACAGACATAATTTCCCCCCACAGTGTCAGAGGAACGAATAATTTGGCACCCTTGTACCAACATCTGTATGGGTGCTCCACCACCTCCCCCTCCTTGCTCAGTTCCAGATGGTCCGCCTCAGAGAGCACGGAAGCAAATTTCCCCTCTCATCCAGATGTAGAGGCAGAGTCAGGAGGGGCTGAGGTTCGGCTACGTGTCACTACAACACCTCCCAACTGTGTAGGCATGAACATGGAGTCAAGCACCCCCTCCCGCTTGCTGTCGTGTTGCGGGAGGCAGGACAAAGCATCAGCCAGAGAGTTCGCTTTCCCGGGAAAATGGTGTAAGGTGAAATTGAACTTGGAAAAGAAGTCAGCCCAGCGGAGCTGTTTGGCATTCAGATTGTGCGGAGTGCACATAACTTCCAAGTTCTTGTGATCAGTCCACACCTCAAAAGGGACCCAACCAGTGGTGCCAGGTAGAAAGCGCCAGCTTGATGGCCTCCGCTTCCTTATCCCAAACCGGTCAGTTACGCTCAGCGTCATTGAACTTCCGGGAAACATACGCCAAGGGGTGTCGTTTCCCATCCTCCCCCTCCTGAATGATCGCCCCCCCATTGCAACATCAGAAGTGTTGACTTGCACAATAAACTTTTAAAGTTCGTTTGGGTGGGCTAACACCGGCTCAGAAGTAAACAGATCTTTAAGGCACTCAAACGCCTCCTGGCAGTCATTTGTCCACACAAGCTGTGCCCCGGGCCGAGTGCACTCGGGGCCTTTCCCCTTAGTTCTCAGCAGATCCGTGAGCGGTAAACTCACCTGGGCGAAGTTGGGGAGAAAGGACCAGTAAACCAAGGAATGCTTGTAATTGCCTTCTGGTCCTTGGCGCCTCCCACCCCACCACATCGCGCACTTTGGCTGGATCCATTTCTAGCCCCTTGTGCGAAATGTGGTAATCCAGGAAGTCAATTTCAGATCGGTGAAACTCACACTTAGAGAGTTTTGCAAACAGTTTTAAAAATTAAATCTCCAAGAAGTAAAACATTGGCCTCTGGATGCTCTGCAATTAGATTTACTATATAACTCTCTAGGGAGCTCCAAGCTTCATCTAATTGGAATTATAGTGAAAGGGGAGGAATATAGACATTTATTAAAATCAGACTGTTTTACTATGCAGTACTATGCAGAACTATTGTGATCTGTTATGCCAACTTCTCCAGGAAATTCCTGGAGACCCAATCCAAGTTATCTACCAAGGAAAATTGGGTGTTTGTGGCTGTGCGTAAGTTCTATACCAGTCTATACAGAGGTCGGATGGCGAATGAGACGCTCGGCTATATCCCAGGAAGTGAGACAACACGCTAGTCCTTAAATAAATGTTGTCTTTACTAAAGGTTTTTCATCAGGCATACAAAATCGGAATCACACAAATTCATACAAGCTCCTTAGTTACAAAAGTACATTAGAACAATTACAGCATAGAAAATAACAAAAGCATCAAAATGGGGAAGACACAATGGGGCACGGCTATACTCATCTGAGGTCCAGCTGAGGAAGAACTCCCCTCCTTGGAACGCTGGGCAGCCGAAAGCAGCAGCTCGTGAACTCCAAGGCACACAGGTAGGACCAGCCAAACCACGTGTGAGCTCTCTGGGTCGCGACTCCGGAGAACTTAAGTAGTAGAGTCACTTGTAGCACCTTAGTGCACTGCTATGGGAAGGGTGGGTTAACCAGAGAGACAAAGGAGAGTTTCTCCTTAAATAAACTCTTTTTGGGGCATGTGCTATCCAGCCATAAACTATCAAACCCGTCCTCTAAACTATCACTACTGGATGAAGAGGGGGTGACGAGGGGATGACGCTCTCCTGAGGGGTGGTGGCAATATGCAGATCCTACTCCTACATCAAAGGTGCCTTTTGGCAAGGTGTGAATCTTCCGTTCCCATGGACACCTCTTGATTTGCAGATCTGGTTCCTGCTCCAAAGCCATAAACGCTATTGTCTTTAGATCTCCAAACCAGATTAAGGGAGTAGGGTCACTTGCTCTTTCCATTCCAAGAATGCCGGGGTTCGCTGGGGATTTTCCACAGCTCTCCAAGTGGGTGCAATGGCGCGGTGTCTTCTCCATCCCAAAGAGTCATGGGATACATTCCAGGGACGCACATGGTCCGTATGTGCAACGGCAGGCCCAGGCCAGCCTATTTCTAGGCAAGCATGAGATGCAGAACAAAGCAACACACAACATACAGCAATCCCTGAATACACAATGCATAGGTATTCATGCTAGAGACACACATAAGCAGCATCACCACTATACAGAAATACAAACATAAGCTCATATCGTTACACATAGCTCTTGAGTCAAGGGGGGGGGGGGGTTCTCTATACATTTAAACTCCAGAGAGGCTGAGATTAATATTGCCAGACCACCTATCAACCTCAGGAAAGGAATTCACCCAATGGCAGGAAAGCAGCTAGTAAAAATATTTTGTCAATATTGTTATTAACCCAAATGATACATCATTCTGTTTAAATTGCAGGGGAGTTATCAATAAATAATGATCAATTATTTATACTTCCCTCATTTTAAATATATGCTCTTGCTGTTATGGAATATGTATAAATGAAGCTTAAATTAAGAAGTTTACAGTACAGTCCCCCAAAATTCCATCATTACCTGGTCTCTAATGTCACAAAATTCTTGTCCAATCAAGTATCCAGGAGCATTTTTGTCGTTATTACTATGTAAACACCTGTTCTGTAAAATAATGAACATTATTCCTAAGAGTAAATTAATTATTGTTGTTTTCTTACCAAAGCTGTAGTTCATTGATTTCAAGAATTCTTTAGAATCTCATGTTCTGTGTGTGTTTGAGAATGTGGCCCAAAACTGGAAGGAATTAATATCCTAAAATAGTAAGAAAAATATGCTAAAGACATTAGGTTTATGGGTTTCACAGTTCTTAAAACTAGTTCACTTCTCTTTATGTTTAAAAACTGTGCGTTTGAAAGACCATCACTCTCTTTTCCTCATTTTTGTTTATAATCAGTTGGAAGATCTGTTCTGTTATGGTAAAGTTTTTTTTAACTTTATTTACTAGGAGATGTAGTTACAGGAAGTGATCCCCAAGGGTCGGTTCCTGTCCAGAACCTAAGTGCTGTCCAAGCCACAGTTGCTACAGCAACTCATGGTATGTTTCTGCCTGTAACGTCATTGGGGATCCCAAAGGCCACTGATTTCATTTGTGGTGTGTTCATTTCAAGTGTTTGCCATATATCATAATACCACTGAGTGGCACTGTTGTTTAAAAAAGAATAAACTTCCTTTCACTTCATTCCAATAGGGGACATGTTAATCAATGTGGTTTTGATACTTCGTGCAACAGTTTCTCTAAAACCTGAATTATGTTGTTTTTTCTTATTTTGCTTCATCTGTACGTGACAGCATGCTGTACATGATTTTAGGAATCTTGGATTTTAAACTTCTGGACTGTATCTTATTGGTTCAGGAGATAGGCAGACAGACAGACAGACAGACAGACAGACAGACAGATGGATGTTTAGTTAAGTCTATTTTTTGAAGTAACACTTTTCAATTTATCCATTCTAGTTAATTTAGTTCAACAAAAAACCAAACTTCATTCTGCAGGTTATTATTTCATCATATTTTCCTGCAATTTTTGTACCTTTCTCTTCTAACACAACTACATTTTCACAAGTGATCAAGGTTTCACTTCCTTACGTGAGCAGTTATTGTCAAAGCATCTCCATTTTTTCAGTGTATTTTCAATTGCCTTCCCTTTGGGTGCAGTCCACATCCAGGATACTGGGGAAGGAGTTCCAGGTCCATAATACTGAAGCTGAAACCACATTTGTGCTTTTTAACATTTTGTATCTTGTTGTAACTGGGTTCTTGTGACCTGACTTCGACTTAGTCACACATCAGCTGCAAGGGAACTCATTCCCAATCGCACGAGGCCTCAGTTTGGATAAAGAGGGACAACAATGCAGGGGGGATTCACCTCCCAGTGCCGTTTTCCTGATCTGCAGTGGCTCGGGGGGGGGGGGCTGCATATGTACAGATGGGCTACATGTGCAGTCCCCCAATGGGGCAAACAGCAGCACCCAGAGGTGTTTCAAATCAGAAAACAGCACATGGGAAAGGCTGAAGCACCTTGTCCCACGTGCACTATAGTCCCTCCAGTTCCAAATTGAGACCCTGCACCCTTGGGACATAAGTTGACATGTGACTGTATGAGTCAAAGTGAGGTCAGAGGAACCCAGACACAACACATTAAAAATCATAATGTGTCATGGGCCTAGAAGAAAGTGTACAGAAACCAAAGGCTATTTTTTAAGAATCTAGGGATTCAACTACTTGCCAGATGGTATAGGCTACTGAGGTGTGAGAACAAAGGAGCTGTGGAATACCACAATATGTCTGACCAGGCTCAGGGAAGTTATCTGTATTTAATAAATTTAAGCGTGGTCCTTTTATACACACTTGGTAAATCCTCGTCTACTCTTAGTAAATCTTCCTCTTAGTGGTAGTATCTCAGCACTGCCAACCATCCTACAGGCTATGTGAGAGAACAGAGAAGGGAATTCTGCTTAAATTTTAGCTCAGTTGGTCAGGGAGATTTCACAATCTTGTTCAGGCCAGCATAGTTTCTTTGCTCTCAACACCAAACACACTGTTAGTACTAAATAACACAATATTATTTATAATTCAGCATTTTAAACATACACACTCATGTATCCAAATCTGGTAAAAATACAGCAGTACCTCATTCACTGTCACTGTTCTGTTGAATTTTGACTGATCCTTGGTTAAGACAGCAGCAGGATTTTGCATTCAGCAGAAATCACATGGCAGAACTAGTTGCGCTATTTGCCCGCAAATTGGTTTCCAGTTCTGGTTTGCAGGTGAAGTATGGCTTCTGCAAAGCCTAGTTGACCCACTTGGGATGTAACAGCAAACTATAGAACTAGGAAGTGCAGCAGACAATTGAATGTGCAGGGAGTGGGAGCAGTATCCACCTGGAGGAACTTTTATGTAATGCCAAACCATTGACAACTTGTGTGAACCAACCATCTGCTCAGTCCATCTCCTCCTCTCCCGTGTCTCCACCTCTCTTTGGGAAAGGCTAAACAAAAGCTGCCTTGGAGCTTGTTTATGGATAAGCAGATTGGCCATTGGCCTTGAGAGCATAAATATTGTAGAAATAGTAATTTGTACAGGTATTAAAATATCTATCCTATATAGCTATGCCTCCAAGTACAGAATGTTCAAGCTTCCTACGTACAAATCATGCAGTCAGTTCCCCCAGCTGAACCCTTTAAAACAGGTTTTTCTCATCTGAGAAGGCAAGTGGTGCAACAAATCTTGTAATCGCTATTTATTTTCAAGAGAAGCAGCCAGGTACTTTGGCTCATGGTAATCACATGAACCAGTGGCTTCAGGAATTTTAAGCAGACCTCTGGATATAAAAAACAGACCATAGTAGACAGCAATTCTTCACCTCATTTGACCTGCGAACATACAAACATAATATGAAATATGCCATTCAAGTAGTTTGTCCTTATTTTCTGAAACCTTAGCTGTGTAAAGGTGCAATACTTTGATCAGCCTTTTTGTTGCCAGCTGACCTTCTGTTATTAAGTCTGCTTGTGGTGGACTAGTTTTCATAATCATGGAATTAACTTTGCATTACTAAGAGACCTTAAATAGATCTTTACTAGCATTCTGCTGTTGCATGCATAAATGAGATAACATTGTTCCATCCGTATGTTGAATTCTGAGCCAATAATCAAATACTTTCTGTAACAATTTTGGCCTCAGCACAAATTCCCCAAGCTGTAATCTTTTAAAAGAGGGATTAAACAAATTCATGAAAGATACATCCATCAGTGGTTATTAGCCATAATAGCTAGATGAAATTTTGTGTTCAAAGGAAATATAACAGGACTAGAGGGTTTTGTGTGTGCACTTTTACCATTTTTCTGTTTGGGTGCCTCAAACCCTTTTTTATCACCCCCTCAAACGGAGACCCACCTTACCTCCTTTGCACACATACCCCTCCTTCTTGCCACTTATTTATTTATTCTTCAAATTTCTACCCTGCCCTCCCAGCTGAAGCCGGCCATCTTTGCTTGCCTTGGATTTTCAGACAGGATTATTGTTTTGTCTTTTTATTATTCTTTCCTGTGTATTTAAAATCCAACTATATTTTCAACCTCCCAAAAATATGTGCTCAGAAACACTGAGGCTGAAAATATCTTTACACTTCTAAAAATTATTTTAGTCAGACAAGAAGAGATTGAGGGGAGTAGAATCGGTAGAATCCATGCTAAAGAAGGATTTTGTTTTTGCAGTGGAGCCAAAGGCATGCTTAGTGCCTTTTCCTTCCCCTCTGATGGCAGCCCCCCTGTGCACCATACCGTATGCCATTCCTGAGGGCCCCAGTGATGGACTACACTTAAAATGCTGTTTTCCTAATGCAGCAAAATCAGAGAAGGGAAGTGAAAGTTAACTCTGCTCTAGAATGTTGAGCTTGAGAGACAGGCTGCTCCTTTTCTCTGATTGGCCAGTACCAGTCGAAGAAAATATAAGATCAGCTATGTGCTAAGGGGAGAGTTAGATCATTTTGAGTTCAGTGGCAGTTACTGTTCAGTAAAGTAAAACTTCAGCTACAGGAGTAGATGTCTGAAGAGTCTGACAAAAAGTCTGTCAGACAGGTTCACCTTTTGAATATTAACCTGTCAGACAGGTCCACCTGCTCTTAGCTGTGTTAAACATAACCTGAGAAAGAGTTAGATCTAAGAAGTCAGAGTCTAGTGTCAGCCAAAGCTGATGTACATTTTCACACAGATGCAAAGAACTTGGGTTTAAGATTTTGGCAAAGAGTGACTGGGTAGCAGGCTGAAGCTCCCAAATCAGGCCAAAAGGAATAGGATTATATTTTCAGGGAAGAAATATAAGAAGAAATATAATTGGCACTGAGGCAGTCCCTGATCTGTTGTGAAAGGAAACGGTGATAGACTACTCGGGAAAGAAGACATATCGTGATTTCAGAAAAGGGGAAAGAATCTGATACACTAAAAGAGTGACCTTTCCAGAAAACCCGAACAGTTATTAGGAAACTATATGCAGAAACATTGTAACTGAAACCAAAATATTTAGTCAACCATCTCTCACTGATAAGAACCAAGAATTTGTAAAAATAAGCTGCTACAACACCATATTGTCTGAAAAATATACTGTTGTACCAACGTTTTCCTCAGCCTTTCCAATTCCTGACCACCCCATAAAATCTTTATTATTGTTCACTGTTATACAGTCTCCAGTGCCATTAAAAGTAATATTAAAAACAGGGCTTTTTTTTTTCTTCTGATAAGTTCCTGGGCTGGGCAAAAACCAAATTAGATTCTGTCAAAGGGTGGGACATTCCAGTTTATAAAGCCACAAATATTATCATGCTACTAGGGGGCTAGCTCAGTACCTGAAGGGAACTAATAATTTTGGTGGGGAAAATCTGCGTCATAGTGGGGAGAGTAAAACGGGGTCCATCGTAGCCCCCAACCAACAAAAATGGCTTCCTAGGAAGGAGGGAAAGCTTCATTCCATGAGCAGTTCCATTCATGGTTCTTAAGATCAGCATTCAGGATAAAATCTGTACATGAAAGGGCTGATGTAGAAGATTAAAGCTAAATTCTAGTTTGTTGAGTAATCTCCAAGATATTTGTTTGCACTTTCTAAAGCCATAAGTGATTACTTATACATCTGTTGCCTGGGAGACTGCTTCTGGGTGTTCTTTTTCTGAGATTAGGCGCTCCTAGAGATCTAAAGGTTAAATAACTTGATTAAAATTAGCATTTTTGGAACAAAGACCTCAAGATTCCCTCCCTCGTTTTTGTTCCCCATATTTGGTCTGTTGCCAAGGTACACTAGCTCTCCCAGTAAAGCACTGGAAACAGCAACTATTTCCTGTAAAATTCTTTTTCTATATTTTTAACATTTTAAATTTACAAAAGATGGGGAGTTTATTAAAGGTCTCTTCCATTAACTAGTATTGCAGATAGATCAGTTCATGGAAATAGAACTCAAGACACTTTGCCAAGTTGCACTTCCTAATAACTTAAACATTCCCATATGGGAGTAAATCGACAAATGACCAAGAACCCTAGGCTAAACACTTACAAATCTCATTTTATAAAGTTTGAAAAACTAAAGGCAGAGTAACCAACATGCATAAGCTTACAATTATACTCAGGAAGCAAATGTTAAATCTGGCAAAGGTCAGCATTTCTTATATTATGCACAGTTGAAGGGCTTTGTTCAGCATCATGGCTTTTTGCTGCAGTTAAATTAATGTGTGCACAATTACAAATTATATGGACTTTGCACAGCCAGTGGTCAGTCTTTATGCCATCCTTCCTTCAAAGAGTTCCGAGCAGGATACATGGGATTTTTGTTCACAGACTCTGTGCAGGCTCACTGATGGGTGTGCAAAGCATCATTTGGAACTTTCTAGACCAAAAAAGTATTTTGATCCTTGCAGTGGTCATTTCGTAGAAAAAGAGGTGCAGGATCTCATTAGCATAACTCATTAGCATAACTTGTTTGTATATGCCACACACCCTGACATCACCAGAAGTGGGTCAGAAGGCAACACCCACCACAGGCTCCAATGGACTGTTTTGGATTGCTAGCTACGGGGGGTTGGGGAACGTGCAGATCTGTCCTCGCAGAGGAGGGAGACCTTGTACCTGAATAAAACTTGGTCTTAAAGGTGCCACTAGACTTTTGGACCAGGGGGCCGGGGGGGGGGACTCTGCAACTTACGTGGCTGCTTCTTGCTCTGACTGAGGGCTGCTGGGAGCAGGGGTGGGGCTTGTTGCATGTGGCCGCCCCCTGGGCTCTTTACTGCCAGAGCTCCGCTCCTGTGCACTCCTGCAGGAAATGACCCCTGGATCCTTGACCCCCATTCAACTTAAGGCTCTAATTCACATGGCTATGGCTATGGCTGGACCCCTGGATCCTTGACCCCCATTCAACTTAAGGCTCTAATTCACATGCCTATGGTTATGGCTGTGTTCCTTCTAAGTTTTCTTCCACCCACTGCAGCAACAACATCATTCGTGACTTTCTTTTCAGCCATGATTACTTGTTGCAAACAGCCTTTCACCACTTTAGCTAGCTTTCTACACGCTGGTAACTACACCCAAGCCCCCTAAAGTCATTATTCCACTGCCACATCTCAGTTACCATGTGCCACTGTGTTCTTTATCTGCACCATCTCAGAACACCCATAAGAGGCACCAATGCACCCAGATCTCATTCCTCCTCAGTATTCAGAAATACAGACATAGTTCCACTCCAGAGTTTTAAACTTGTAGGCTAGGGACAGAATCTAAAGCCTCCCACTTGACGATGGAAGATTATTTAGCTCTAAAATGGACAATGCACGGACTGTGGCTTATCTAATATCACCTGATTACATAAACAGACAACAGCAATTTGTCTCAAGGCAGCAACGGATCTTCTATATGGTCTCTGTGCAGACCACACACTGGGTTTTGTGTCAAATCCTCATTGGAAAGCCTTAAAAAGCTTTAAAGATAGCCTCTTCTGTGCGGAGTCTTTCTCAGCTCCATTGAGCATGTGACTACTGAGCATGCTCAGAGCCGAGGTAGACCCCATCCCCGCTAAGTTCCTTTTTTTCCACCTGTCAGTTGGACATTTTTCCTTGTCGCTCTAAGATAGCCGTTTCTATTTAATTCAAGTAATATAAGAACCTTCTTTTGTAATACATTAATCAGTTTGTTTTCTGAACTGAGGGAGCAACATATGGGACAGGCTCACTTTTTAAAACAGTGCTTTAAATGTAACGTCCACGACTGTTGTTTACTGTGCCTCGGGGAGGATCACAGAACAAACTCTTGCCCACATTGTTTAAAGTTTACATGCCAAGCTAGAAAGAATAGGGCATTGCACCTCAAAACCTTCTTGTTAGAAAAATCTTTGGCGCCAGTGATGGATCAGCCCTGCATATCTCAAAATACGCTGCCTCCCCTACCCAGGGTCCGGCTTACCTAAGGGACCGCCTTTCCCCATATGTTCCCCCAAGAGCACTACGATCGGGGAGTCAACATCTCCTGGAAATTCCAGGCCCCAGGGATGTTAAATTTGCTGTTACTAGAGCCAGGGCATTCTCGGTGGCGGCTTCTACCTGGTGGAAGGAGCTCCCGGAGGAGATCCGGGCCCTGCGGGACCTTTCTCAGTTCCGCAGGGCCTGTAAGATGGAGCTCTTCTGCCAGGCTTTCGAGTAGGAGCCGCCGCCACTATAATTCCACCACCGATATGTATGCAGCATCGCACCACTACCACCAATATGTGGTTCCATCTGGGTGC
This sequence comes from Gekko japonicus, assembly GCF_001447785.1. NCBI lineage: Eukaryota > Metazoa > Chordata > Lepidosauria > Squamata > Gekkonidae > Gekko > Gekko japonicus. The sequence goes on from NW_015163150.1 coordinate 97,797, forward strand.
GAGGTGACCCTGGAAGGAGAGGGGATGACAAGTTGTGGGACCAATGCCATTCGACTAAGATCTACCCCATCTTGCACTGACACTTTGTTGTTGTATTATATTGTTTTCCTGTTTTAGACTGTTTTATCTGTTTTAATTCTGGCACTTGTGCCTCGTTGTTAGCCGCCCTGAGCCTTCGGGGAGGGCGGGATATAAATCCAAAAATAAATAAACAAACAAACAAATAAACAAACAAATAAATAAATAAATAAAAATAGAGCCGGACCTCAGCACCTCAACAGACGGTTACGTCAAAACCTAAGAAGGCAAAGTCTGACAAACCATCCAAAAAAACAGCCAGTAAACCTGCCTCTTGAGCTCCAGTGAGGAAAAGCAGAATAAGGATCTGAGAGGCAGGTTTACTTTACAGGTAGGTTGTTATTAGGATAAAATGGTGTGGAAAAGAAACATCTGTAAGTGGTGCTCTTTGAGTGGCAGTACGCCCAGTCATATCCATACATCCTATGTTTGGGCAGACCACCTTTCAGAACCTTTATTTTGTCCTCACAAACCTGAGAGATGTTAATCTGAGTGTAGACCTGCCCGGCCTCAGCTGACACTTTAAACATGGTACCACAGTGGCTGTCCAAGTTAGAGTGAGAGAGATTTGTGCCCAAAGTTACCCAGTAACCAGATTTGGAATTTCACTGACCTTAGTATGGTAGGAAGACAGTTCCACCAGCCTTATTTCTGTGGCTATTTTATCAGCTCCCAAGTCCATGTTTAATACTCTCAAGCCAGCAGTCTGTGGGATTAAGCGTGTGTGGCAGGAGCAGCCCTGATCTAACCCAGACATTATTTTCTCCTGCCCTGAGTTTATCCAGGGGCTGGTTACTTCCATGGAGGACTTCCTTATTAGTGCTACTGGTGAGTCCCCTCTTTACATTGGCCAAGGAGAAAGACAATTTGGAATTTATTGTTAATGGGTTTATTATCAGCCACCTGGCAGGATGACTCAGGAAAGGTGCAGTATACATGTCTTTAAACACACAGGCATGCATACAGATCTCCTACATTCAAGCCCAACATATTGTCTTCTGTGCGACAGAAGCTCTCTTAATAGTTTGTCACATAACAGTAATAACATGATTGAAGCTGGGGAAAGCCTAAAAAACATTCAGAAATGTTCACAAATGCTGCTCGGTGTCGGCAGTTGGCATGGGTGAGCTCCTTTTGAGGCCAGAGCTATCAGGGCCAAACAGAACAAGAGATGTCAAGCTTTGCCTTCTTCCTTCACGGCACCACTATGCTTTCACTATGGTTGTGTCTGTGGCAGGTGGCAACCCTTTGATGAGCATTTGCCATAGAACAGAGCAGGAGCGGGGTGGGGGCAGAACACTAAGAAGAAAAGATGATGAGCCAAAGCAGTGGCAAGAATCTATTGAGAAGAAATTATGGATCTCCTGTAGCTCCACCTCCCCCCAAAAAATCCATCCTGGACACAGCCCTGAAAAATGATTTACTTTAAAACAACAACAACAACAACAACCTTGATGATATGCAAACACAAAAGCACTAATTCCCAGCATGGGTTTCTAGTTGTACATTTACCTCTCTCCCAAGCAAAAAGCCAAACGTGGCTTTCCTCCACCTCATTTAAGCAGGAGATATTTCAGAAGAACCCAGGAGGCATCACCATGTACCTGCAGGTAGCACCCAGTCAGAAACATCTGCCTTAATTTTAGGAGAATGCTTAGCTTGGAGCCTCCCAACATTTGGTGACTGGCCCCAGCACTCTGTAGTAGTAATTTTGTAGTAATTTTGAAACTCTCTCCAATGGCAGCCATTTTGTAGTACCTACTCCCCCCCTCTCCATTCTCCAAATTCCAATAGTGTCTATAGACTCAACAAGATTGAGGATCTTAGTAGTAAAGTATGCCACTACCCCGGGCTGTTGTTGTTTTGATATTTTTTGTATTTGCACGCACATGTGCATGTGAGTGAGTGCGTTCACCTGGAAGTCATGGCAACCTCTGGTGACTGACCCTTACTGGGGGCCTGCAGGATATTCAGAGAGGTGGCTGAATAAAGCCTGCCCCTGCCTCCCAGCTCTGGGGTTCCGAGGAGGTCTCCCATCAAAGTACTTGCCAGAGTCGACCCTGCTTAGCTTCTGAGATCTGACACGATTGGGCTTGCCTGAGCTATCCAGGTCAGGGCATCACCCTGGTTTTTTTTGAAGGCTTGATTCTGCGATCTAGGTTCTTGTCCACCCTTTTCTTCTGCCCTTCCAAACTTCCAGCATTTCTCTGCCAGATCCTTCTACCCACTGCCTCCAGAGTTTGTGGGGGGGTATAATAAGTGCTGTTGCCACTTCTGCCAGTACATGGTCTGGGACAAGTAGGGAATAGCTGCTCCCCCCACCCCACCCCACCCCACCCCACCCCAGTCAAACTAAGAATCTGCTACCTTTCATTCTGCCTGGAAAAGACTTCTCAATTATTTGCACCCTTGCATGCTTAGTCAGCAGCAGGTGGTCATCTGTAACAATTTATTTTAAATTTAATTGTGTGATTACTGTGAAGGCAGGATCACATATTCTGTGTACATGAATATTTTTGTGAAAGGCGAACTATAAATAGGGCAAATAAATCAAGTGGTATGGTGGCAGTTTGTAATGAATGTCAGGTACAAAAATAGATTTTTACCTTTTCCCTCCTGTCCTCATGGTTTTGTGGGGATAAGTTGCAGTGGTACCTAAATGTAGGAAACATGTCACACACACTAGTTCAGACCTGATTTAAACTTGGCATGGTTGAGACAAAAACACACATGTATCTTGTTTGAATTGGACTGTAAACTGTGCCACCCAAAACCCCCCTATGTATATTTAATAAGCATACTACTGCAACACCCACTCTGGCTACAGATCCCTGGTATTATTTATTTTATTATTTAATCCATTTATACCCCACCTTTCTCCCCAAGGGGCACCCAAAGTGGCTTACATCATTCTCCCCTCATCCATTTCATCTTCACAACAACCCTGTGAGGCAGATTAGGCTGAGAGAGCGTGACTAGCCAAAGATCACCCAGCCAGCTTCCATGGCATGAGTGAGGAGTCACACCTGGGCCTCCCAGATACTAGTCTGGCACTCATATCCACTGCAGGATGTACAGCTACTTTGCACAGATAACAGCCCAGTTTAAATGAGATCTTGTGCATATGCAAAGCCCCACAGAGCTTTCACCTTAGCCAGCATCATGTAGGTAGCCCTTACAACAAACTTCTGAGTTATGCTTGGCTTATCTTTATTGTTGGGGTAGGAAAGAAAAAGGGCACACTGCTGTGGCTAAAAAATGGTTGGGCTGCTCTGGCCACTGCATGTGTTTGGAGCTGAGCAGAGGCTGATGGTTCTGGACTTAAATACTACACGATACCACCTAAGCCATTCTGTGATGTTTCTGTCTTTCTCATATGATGCTCAGATGATTAAATTACATACACAAAACATGCTAAAGCCCTGATTTATGCAAGAAACTTGTGTTCCGGGTGGTACAGCCTTTGAATTTCTGTAGTTTTCAGGTGGTTTTTAAAAATCTTAACACACTAGCCTGGTTGAGCAGTAAATAACTGTAAATGGTTCTAAAATTAAGATCATACTCTCGCTCTCCCTTCACACACACACACTTTGCCCCCTTTTTTTCCCACTATTTCACTCCTCGCCTTAAAATTCCTAGCCTGCCAAACTTGATCCCTCTTCATCAGAGAATAAAACAAGAATATTATTTTTTAATTGTTGTGATGAATTGAGCCGAGTGTGGGTTTTCACAGTGCAGAATCTTCTGTTTCCTTTAACATACTTGTGTTTTATGTGTTTGTTTTGGAGGCTTTGCATGTAGAGACCTGGTTCAGTATGGCTCTGTCTATCCCACAAGAGTACTTCATATCTCCCTGTGTGTGTGGACAGATGTGCTTTGATGTCATAAAATTTCACTCTCCGTTGATCCTTTTGTGAAAGTCTCTGAGTGACACTTCAGATAAAGACCACTTTGATGGCAATGTTTTTCACTGATCGTTTTTGCTGTTCTCTGTTTACTTTACAGGGCAGGGTTCAAAAAATGTTAGCTCTTCTCCAAGCATTGAAAGTTTGTCTGGAGCACGGGAATACACAGGGTCGCCACCTTTGTCAGCAGCCAAGAAAGAGTCCTTTTTCAGCACTATTTCCCATTCTCGCTCTCAAAGTAGAAGCATGAGCAAAAAGGAGTCTGTAAGTATCTATCACTTGGCAGTTCTATATTTATCCCTTATCTCACATTTGTGGTGGTTGATTTTTCCGTTCAAGTATTTGCATTACTTACACAGGTTTGTGTTGCCTGACAGAGCATTGACACAGAAAAAAAAATATGTTCATAACTTTTGGAAATGGTTAGTAACTCTTTTCCTCCAGCTCCTTGCATTTCTGAACTGATTAATAGAGCCATGCTAAGTGGAGTTACACCTTTCTAACCCGATTGGCTTCAGTGGACTTTAGTGTGACTCTGCCTAGGATGGCACTGTAAGCCTCTGAATGTTCCTGGTTTTATGTTTATTTTATAAATTCTTATACTATCCCTCTTCCAAAGAGCTTGAGGCAACGTACATGATTTGCTTCTCCTATGTTTTGTTCACTCACCAACCCAAAGAGCTGAGTTAAGCTGAGAGGGGAATGGCAGGCCTCAAATCACCCAGTGAGTTTGTGACAAGTGGGGATTTGAGACTGCATCTCCCCAGGTATAAAGTGACACGTTAACCACTATGCCACTCTTGTTCATTTAAATGTGTACACAGCACCTTGCTCCCTCTGTCTTCTTCTGGACTGGACCTGAATTTGATTCTTCAGTATCCTGTGGGTTCACTGTACTGCTCTCATGTATTGGCAGCACAATCTTGTGTTCTATTTTATGTACTGTGGTGGAAGAGGAGTTTCTGCAGAACCCCAAGACCAGCAATCTATGTGAAACAAGCAGGGCAGAATTTGCCAAGCTGTGCCTCACGTGAACCCCATAACATTCTTCGTAATGCAGGCTTTTGCTGGTGCAGTATGGCACTGGCAGCAGGGGGAAGACCCTCCTATCTATTCTTAAGCATGGCAGGGCTTCTACTGTAGCTGTCTCCTCCCTGTCCTAAAATAGCCTTTTCCAAGTCCCAAAATAGCAGCAGGAGCCATTTGTGCTGCAGACTAGGCACCGCAGAGCTGAGCCAGCTTTGCAGCATAAATGGTTTCTGCCGCCCCAGGGCACAAGGCTAGGCAAACTGCCATCTCTGGAGCAACTGGACAAAATGTCCCTTGAACAATGCTGAGATCCTCTGACACCTGGTTTGTCACCACTGTGCTGCAAAGCATAAAATCAGATGATATAAATCAGATGATATAAATCAGATGATGAGTCATTTTTATGCAACATACAGGACAACCTAAGAACCCTTTGCTGGAAGTAAGCCCCATTGAATAGACCTGAGTAGAATTCTGAGTAGACCTTGCTTAGGGATCTTAGGCTTGCTCTTGGTGTGCAATCCTAAGTAAGTCTACTTGAAAGTAGACTTTTTATTCAATGGGGCTTATTTGCACGAAAATGTCTTAATCTGTTAATTTACTGTCTTCACAAAAAAATTAAGTCCTAGTGATATTAAAGAGTTGGGTATTTTTAGCCTGGGAAAGAGAAGGCTTAGAGGAGACATGATTGCAGTCTTCAAGTAGTTGAAGGGCTGTCATGTAGAAGATGGAGCGGATCTATTCTCTCTTGCTCTGGATTGCAAGACTAGATCTAATGGGAGGAAATTACAAGGAAGTCGTTACCAGCTAAATATCAGGAGAACCTAACTGTAAGAGTGATTGAACAGTGGAACAGACTGCCTCGGGAGGTGGTGGATGCTCTTTCACTGGACATTTTCAAGCGGAGGCTGGACGACCATCTTTCGGGAATGTTGTAGGGCTATCTTTTGGCCACGCTTCTGCAGAGTGCAGGGGGTTGGACTAGATGACCTGCAAGGTCCCTTCCAACTCTAACATTCTATGATTCTATGATAATAATGATAATAATAACTGTATGGCAGTGTGTGTACATATAGCCAGGAGATCCTAAGATTGTCTGGCAGCCAGAAGTGCTCCACTAAATTTAATTTCATTCTGTTTTTCTAATTTTTAAGGTTAATTTATTTAATAGGCATTTTGCTGTCTCTTAAAAATGGAATTAATCAATATTTGATTTCACATAATAAATCTTGGTCTCTTACTGAAAAAATTATAAGCTGAAACCAAATCTTTAAAGCGAGTTAAGAATCATATTTTAGCTTTTTTTTACTTTGGTTTAGTAGAAGATGCATATAACATCAGGCCAGGTGGAGAGAAAACGTATGAAAATTGAAGTGTAGAGATAAACATGCATATGAGCCCACTTCCTGCTTCCTAAACTGCTTGAAGAGAGAGTATCTAGGGTGTTGAAAATTCCTGATCTTAAGATGCTGAAATACACCTGTAGAAAATAATACATTTCAAGTTTCAGCTCTTAAAATGAGTTAGAAGATAAATTAGTTTTGATACCCCACTTTTTTCTACCATACCGAGTCTCAAAGTGGCTTACAATCACCTTCCCTTTCTCTCTCCACAACAGTCAACTTGTGAAGTAGGTGGGACTGCGAGAGTTCGGAGAGAACTGTGACTGGCCCAAGGTCACCCAGCACGCTTCATTTGGTTCACCTGGTTCTCCAGATTAGAGTCTGCTGCTCTTTAACCACTATGCCACACTGGCTCTCCTTAGTTAGATTCCACCTAATATTCCTGTTAGTGGAAGGGGTAATTTTTGCTTATTGCCCAATCCCACTGCAAACCTCCAGTTCCTCCTAGGTGTCCCCAGTATCCCAGGAACAGCATTTCAGGAGGGCATTTGGGGCTGCAGCAGGAGGGAAGAAGTGAGAAAGTCATGCTCTGCTTATGGAAAGCCTTCCATTACAAGTAATTTTCAGGAACTTTCCTCACTACAGAACATTACTTAAAGATCATTACATAAGATTATTTAAAGTCTAATTACAGAAAGGAGATTATAGATAATATTCAAACTAAAGTGAGAGCACCAGTAAGCTCATGTAATTTTTGGTTTCTAAAATTATAAATAGGGTAGAGAAAGCGTATATTTCTCCCTCTCCCATAATACTATAACTAAGGGACACCCAATGAAGTTGTTGGGAAATAGGTTCAGGACAGACAAAAGGAAATACTTCTTTACTCAAATAATAATTAATCTGCGGAATTCACTGCTAGTGGATGTAGTGATGGCCACAAGTACAGATGTCTTTAAAAGGGTTTAGACTGATTCACGCAGGAGAGCTCCATCAGTTTCTGCTAGCCATGTGAATAAAGGGAACCATCTACAGAGGCAGCAAACTGCTGAATACCGGTACTAGGAGGCAGCATTAGGGCAAGGCCTTGGCCTACATGCCCTGGGGTTTTTTTGGCCCTCCTGGGTAGGTGGTTGGCTGCTGTGTGAAACTGGACTAGATGGGCCACTGGTCTAATCCAACAGGCTCTACCTATGTTCTTATAATTTGGTAGTATCACTTATGCTTAGTTAGATGTCTTGGCAATCCCATAATACATTTTCTGAGTACTTGATTTTAATATGGCCATACTATGCTTTATCTAGTTTATTTTTCACCAAAATTGGAAACATCTTTGAGGGAAAAGGGGGAGGAGAGTATCAGTGCATACAGTAATAGTTGATTTATCATACATGTGACTTTGAACTTACCTTAGAGATTCGATCAAAAATTCGATCAAAAATTCACACAAGGGGAACAGGAACAAGATGTGGGGGGGAACCTCCTAAATACAAATGCGTGCACATGCGCAGACCTCACAATTTTGAAAAAATACCAACCAAGATCTTGTGAGGTCACAGTTATCATTATGTGGTTACTTAG